>NW_019416768.1:96684-122037 GCF_000390285.2 Anoplophora glabripennis
AGTAATAGGTAATAGTAATAGTAATAGTAATAGTAATAGTAATAGTAATAGTAATAGTAATAGTAATAGTAATAGTAATAGTAATAGTAATGTAATAGTAACAGTAACAGTAATAGTAATAGTAATAGTAATAATAATAATAATAATATGCTTCATTTCTCCTGAGACATAATACAATGCATGGAAAACGTTAAGTAAATACAATAAATAAATTAGTTTAAATAAACCAGCTTAACATTTTTAAGTGACCTAACAGTAACAGGTACAAAATAAATAAATTCTTGCAATATTTTTAGAACCACCAACCCAAATTGACTTAATTCTAAACAGATTTAAGCATTACTATTATTTTTAGCAAATTTGTTAATATTTGAAGAATATATACATTTTAGTCATATTTTCTCCCCAATAGATACAATTCTGTACCCACTAAGTATAATAATAACAGCTTACACCTGTATCAGACAACACAGTTTAAGGTGACAGGTAACCATCCTACACATAATTATTGTTTATTATTTAATAACAAACTATTCACTGACATACCTATTACACCAACATACATGTTATTTGAACCTAATTATTTTATATATATATAAACATAAAACACCACAGAAATGAGACAACCCCCAAATCCAAAAGCCAAAGGCTTGTGCGGAAGGGGGCTACACTTGAAAAAACGCAGACAAACACCCATTATCCATCGACATTGCCAGTGCCGACACCGGGGAGCGAACCCGGGCCAGAAGCCTAGCCGAGAAATGCTTGCCACCGCACTCTCGACCGACTGCGCTACCGTGGCGATATAATATGTAATTTCATGGAAAATTTTCAGTTTCGAAAGATTTTTGTTTTAACAAAAAAATACGTGTAACTATCGAAGAGGTATTTAATATAATACATAATTATTATTTCCTTAATGGTCCTACGCCATTGCGTTGGCAGCTCTCTGAATTGCAAATCGCGTCGTCGGTGTTATTTAATAGGGAATCGAGTGGTAAAGAAGAATGCGTAGTTCATTTTGGAAACCAATATCTCGGTGGGATAAGCGTAAAAAGTTATTTCTTTGTTCTGTATAAGAACAATTGAATTGGTTGTACAATTAAGATAGGTACTTGACATTTAGAATGTGGGTAGGACTAACAACACGAAAACTGACCTTTCTAAATGACGCGCGGGCTGTTTAATCGAACAACATGAGCGACCTTTATGATTTAGGAAACCACATGATTATAGATACTTTGGGAAAATTTTTATTTTATTATTTATTTTGGTTTTACTTGTCTAGACAAAAACTATTAGTATGTTGTAGGAAGGGTAAAATGTAGAACATACAGGGTGTATCATAATTAAAAGCGTAAATTGAAACAGCTGTAAGTACACGATGTTGCAAGCAAAAAATTCGAGGTAATTTAGAATTTGTGGTTACCAGCCACCACTAACTTGATTGTATTGTGTAAACATTCACTTACGGCCAAACAAGGCCAGTAAACCCTCTCTAAACGATGGCCATTGGCCAGCATGACGCATCGTGAAGAGGTGTTTTTACACTCAAATTTGCGGGTAAGCATCAGCCCTTTCTTTGACTGATCTTATAGCATGGCTTATAAGATCAGTTTATCTAATCGAAGCAGCTAAATCTATAACAATAATTATTTCAACAGTTTTAAAGGCTATTGTTAATTTTATTTTTTTATCATACATTATATTTTTAAACAATTCTTGACAGATATCTACGAAGCAAAATGATATTGTTTACTTAATGATGGATGCAATTCATATTTCAGAATTTATGTGTCAATATCATTTCAACTTATCACTTACAGATAATGACTTGCACACTGAAATTGGTACCAACTACTGGTACTTGATAGGTTGTTTTTAAAATGAGCTGCAATAATGGATAATTCTTTTGTGGTCCAAACCAATAAATTTTGGGTTTTGTTGTATTTCTTTAATAAATTAGCCATTTTATTCCATTTAAAAGGGCATCACAATTTTAGGAAATTATGGCACTTCCTTCTCCAATTTTTTAAATAATTCATTGAGTAAAGAGATTGTTAATTTAAAATGTTTAAAAAAACGAATTTCGCTAAATTATCACACGCTGTGTGAAGCAAGATACAAGTTTGAATATATAACAAATAAATTTCATGAAAAACGCTGACAGGTCAATTTTTCTTTTCAGATCTTTTTTATAACAATTTTAATATGGTGATAATTTTTTGTTTAAATAACGCCTATTTTTTTTCAAATTTCAATGGATTATTATGAATTATGAATGAATTATTTCAAAAAAACATCATTTTAATTTTTTTTTAATTTTAATTGGACGTTTTAACGAAAATTTAGATGCATTAAATAACATCAATAATGGTGATAAATATTAAAAGTGAGCAGTAATTACTAACTGCTTATCAGTACTCTAAATAGTAAACATTTTCTGCATTTTTAATCATTTCGGAAGAAATACCTATAGTTTATCTTACTTCTAATCGTACTTTTCTAATTTTCTATGGCGTGAAAAATGTGCACGCATGTAAACGGGTTTTAAGTGCTACAAGACAATATCGAGAGGCTTTAAGTCTGGTCACCGGGCTGGCCACTGTATTACATCGTATCTTCCTATCTACCGCATGAGAATCACGTTGGACATAAAATCTCTAACGATGCTGCCTAATGTAGAGGTGCTCTATCGTGGTCTTCAATGGAAGCATCTGAAATATACAAAAAGAATTTGGTCGTCATTTAATGTATTGCCAAACAACAAACGATGCTCAATTTGAACGTTTATTGTCTTTTTGTCTATAATGTTAATAATTTTTTATAATATAGTAACTTAACTTTCAAATAAAGTAATGTTTTTGAAACAGAGATCCCTAATTTATTCATACAAAAAGGGATTTCTAGAGAAAATGACCCCACATATCAACGTATTCAACAAATGAATTATATCTAATTCTAATGAAAAAAATGAAAGTTGTTATTAAAAAATACATTTATGACAATATGATTCAAATACCGTTTAAAGTTAAATTTAACAAAACTATTAAAAAATATCTAAATAAAAATTAAAGTGTTTTGGCTTATTTATTTTTGCTTAACAAATGATGGAAATAAATTCAAAACTTAATTTTCAATAAAGATTAAGATGGCATCATAATGTACAGGGTGTCCAACGCATAAACATTCCCGAGGTAAAAAAAGCAAAAAGTTTTAACCATGATTTAGCAAAGTACCATTTTCAAGTTATGGCCTTTAAATTTCTAGAAAAAAAGTTTATTTTTATATTTCAAGAACGCATAATAATACCTTCACAAAATTTTATAGAGTAATAATACATACATTTAATACTTAAAATTATCAACCTTTTTCATGAAACCTAGCTTCTACGCCTGTGACATTTTGTGAAATATTTATGTATATTCAGTCAAGTAACACATTTTCATATTTTCTTAAATTTTGAGTAAATTGTATAATAATTAATAACAGCTTTTTATTTTATAACAGAAATATACAATTTTCCAAAATAATTTTATTATATAAGTTAAGAAAAGCTAATTATGAACATAGTTGGTATACCAAAATAAAAAAAAACAATATAAAAAAATTAAAAAATATATGAAGATGTAACGAAAACCATTTTTTACAGTAGAGAATGGCTAACTCCTCCAGTGTTCAGCACTAAAATAAATTAGATTAATTTTTCTTTAATTTTGGATTATTTTATAATTTCTTTTCTCTCTTACAGACTGCTAGCCAACGCGCTTTCGACGAATGGGTGAAAACGATTGCCATTGAACTTATCCGTCAAACTCCCTTGGATGCCATCAAGTACCTGGATATTTTGACCATTGCAGACTGCTGGAAGAGGAGAGAGGAAAGCTACGAAAAAGACTGGAACTTTAACAACTGCGTGTCGGTAGACGCAAAACCCGAAACGAACTGTGGCACTTGTAAAAACCACTGCGAAAAAATAAACATTAACAAAACTACAGTTACAGCAAATGATAACAGCACTACAATATCGAAAATACCCGAAAGAACTGCTAAAACGGTAGCTATTGTAGAAGAACAACACGTTGAGGATTTATTAAAGAAATGCCAAAACGTTGAAAACTATGTACCGGTGAAAGAAAAGCTTTTCCTTTTCGAATCCCTGTGCAAATACGGAAGGAAAGTGAGAAGTACGGAGGACGTTTCATTAAAAGTAGATACCGGAACGAAACGAGCTAGGTCTTTACACGACTTAACGAATTTGAATTCCCACATTGCAGTTAGAGAAATCTGCAAATATTTTGAGAAAAAGAACTGTTCTCAAGATGAGAACAACGTTGTAAACTGTAAGACCAGGCCAGATTTGCAATTTAACGATTTATACAAGTGTCGCAAAGTTTTAACTACATAATTTGTGGATTTGTGAATGTATATAATTGTGAATTTATATATAAGTTATTGTTTATAAATTTGAGATGTTATATTGTAGACTTGTTTTTATTTATTGTGTAAATATCGATAATGAATGAATTATATAACAAGTGTTAAGGATTCTAAATAAATTAACTTTTTTTATCGAGTTCAGTTATTCAAATACTTATTTTATTAAAATCACAGAAAAAATAAATTCCCAAGACTCCATTACGAAGAACACTACTTACTAAGAATAACGGTCTTGTTCATTTTATATAATCAAGCTAGGCAACTATAAGTTGAAAATATTAATCTACAGATTAAATTAAAAAATTACATTTTTTTTAACTGACGATAATGCAGAAAACAATTACTATGCGAGTAATCTGCCATCGAATTATACCAGCAATATGTAGTAAACAACTAAATCATTTGTCCGTCGAACTTCGAACCCACCAGACACATACCGGTTTCGAACTTATTAGTCTTCAGCGGTATGCCATAAGCCATAAGTGAGCCAACTGATGAAGGATCCAGATACGGAGTATCTGGTCTCATGCACTTCGCCAAAGATAAAGTAATTCGCTTATCTGCCATCTAGTGTCATTAGTCAGAACTATCCCAAATCTCGAAAATCTCACCAGGCCGATTGTATTTTTATAGAAAGCGCCATCTGCTAAATTTAATTAAAGCATTGGCAAAAAAATATTACAGTTACGTTCTTAAATAGAGAATCCCCCAATTTATTACGATCTTGGTCCAGTAGATGACGCTGTATGTAAATTGGATCGATGAAGCAAACTGCACATGTATTTTGGGAAACTGTTGCAAGAGAATCGAATATCTAAAAAGTATCGATTTCATTTTTAAATTCCAAGGCGGATGAAGTTAAGCGGAATATTTTCAGATTTTTGCGAGTTTTCAATTGTTTGCAAGTTACAGCTTGTCAAAGTTAATCTTTTTTCATTTTTCTTTTTAAATAACTGAAGTTCTATTATTCTTCTATTTGGTATACCCCCTAAGTAGATCAAGCTCTATTGGACCAGTCAGAGAATATTTTCATTATGCACTTTACCTAGAACTCAAAATTTGTTTTGTTCATAACTTTTCCCTTGCTAGACATCACATAAATTTAAACATTGTTGAAAAGAGAAACAATATCACAAAATTTTATGTACTCTTTGTTAAAGCCGATAAATGTAACCGTTTAGCAGGAAATCGCTATTAAAGTTTTACTAAACATCAAATTTTTTATGTCATGCTTCAAATAAGTATCATTAGTAATTATGGTGTTACGAATTGTAACGAAAATCGAACTTTGAATTGAATAAGTTATTTAAAAAAGAAAATAAAAAAAATTGAACATTGACAAGCTGTAAACTTGCAGACATTGACACTTCGAAAAAAAAATCGTCACATACTGCTATTATTTTAATCCCTAGAATCACCTCCCGGAGATTTCTGACGGACTTTCACAACACCCTGTATACTGGGTTACTAATCAATAACACACAGGAATGATTCATTTTTTTTATAAGTTCTGTTAATAAAATAAAAAATTTCGGAAACCGATCAATTATTGCTGTTTTACATCGTCAATTTATTCATGAATAAATTGACGAAGTTCTTCATGAATTAATTCAAGAATTTATTGGTAAGCAATGTGGTTTTGCACTGCTACAGACTTTGACAAGTTTTTTGACATATGAATCAGTTCTACCAATGAATCAAAGAAGCAAATAAATTTCAAAAATGTCACCTTTCCACTCAGAATTGTAGAGACAACAGCGGTACCGTACTGATACATATTATATAAATATTAGTTTTTGTAAGTAACAAATCAGTAAAGACAATGCAAAACTAGTAGGACGCCACACAATTATTTACATATTCCAATAACATAACCTCATTACTGATCTGAGACTGGAAATCTGTTGGGTTGGTACTTCTGAACTTCACGAAGAAATTGACGAAAATTAGAACATGCTCTAATTCGTTAAGAACTTGATGAATAAATTCATGGAGACTATAGTCTCCATGAATAAATTCATGAAGTTATTTGACAGCAGATTTGGTGCATTACACTTGTCCAATTTCTTGATGAAGCGACTTCATGAATTAATTGATCAATAAATTGTCAATGTAAAACAGCTATTAGAAACGTACCCATTCCTCGCCTTACGAATTTAAATCTCATTGCTTATAGTGTCATCTGGCGTCTAGTTTGGTAACTCCTGCCCCAACCCACATCACGATAATTTGAACAAATTTTATTCTGAAATCTTTACGCAGAGCGCCATCTACTATCTGTAAACTCAATTAAAATTAAGCTATATAAATTGTCGACTGAAATATTTCAACCAACGTATTGCGTTGACTGAAATAGCGTACTAATATTTCAATCAACGTATTGTATATTTCAATCAACATATAAATCGTTAGCTGAATATTTCAGTATATTACAGTTACCTTCTTTCCCATACGGAATATTTCATTATTGCAACCTTCGCTTGGTAGATGGCGCGGAATATAAATTAGAATCCGTTTTTATATTCCATTGATATTTGATTTCATTTGATAATTCGAAATTTCTAAAAAAAAAATGGCTGAATGGTCATGAAAATATGTGAAAATTTAAAAGCGCCTTTGATTGAATTATCTGTTCCATACAGTGAACAATGTATTTTATGCCGCTGATCACGACTAGGGTGGATTACGTAATCTAATATGTGAAAATTACATAGAAAATTTAAAATGCCTAAAGAAAGTTTGAAATAGTTGTAATAGTTATTTTGTAAAAATTTCTTGACGAACATAACAAAAACATCTTAATCCGAAAAGCTACAAAGGCACTGATTTCATTTTTCGATTCTCCAGGACCGAGTTGAGGAAGTTTTTTCAAATTTTTTTTGAGACCCATTAAAATGAAAATCTTGATAGACTTTGTCCTTAAAAATTATTGAAATTTTAAAGCGCTTAACTAACGGTTGTATCACATATTTCGTCTAGTCGCACAGGAAAGGTTAGTGAAATTAAAAAATCTCAGAAATCTGAAAAGCTTTTCATTTTCAGATTCATCAGGTTCGATACAGTTCAAAGGATTTTTTTGAGATCTAACACTAAAAAAATCACATAATGATGTTCCAGCAGATAGTATTTGGTTTCAACAAGATGGGGCCCCTTCTCATTTTGGAATTGCTGTAAGCAATTATTTGCATGAAATTGTTCCAAATAGGTGGATAGATCGAAGAGAAGCCATTGAGTGACCACCACGTGCACCCAATTTAACTCTCCTATATTATTTCTTGTGAGGCTATTTAAAAAGCAGAATTTACGTTGATAGACCAGACATCATGGAGGACTTAAAGAGAAGAAATTAACCAGAGGCAATTGAAAATACCACGGATGAATTCGAACATCGACTCGTCCATTGCCTAAAACGGGGGTCACTTTGAACATCTTTAAGTCACATAAAATTATTTAATTAAAAATCCTTAGGTTATTGTTTTTGAAAAACTCTTTGCATTACATTAAATTAAGTAGTAATACATTTCTCTGTTTTGTGACGCTGTTGAGCGGCGGCGGTTACCTCGGGCACCAGTTTTTGTTTAAAGTGCAGAAACACCACTACTCGGGCGGCTACACGGTATGTCCAGAGGGTCTAGAGAGAGTTAGACAACACAGGAATAAAAGTCACAAATTGATAAATATTTACATTTATTTACAGTTTTAGTACAAACGGACAGCAACCAAGTCTTTACCTGTTTCCTAAACCTTGACTCAATTCCTTCGCTGGGCACGTCTGGTCGGTATGCGCAGAACCTAACTTACTTCGGCGGTGGCTGGATTGGACGGCTTGTTGTGATACCGGGAGATGGACCCAACTGTTCGCTGCCACGGCTCGATGTCGACTTCTTCTTCAAAAGCAGCTTGTTGGCAATGTTTATACGGTGGCTCTTGGCGGCTGCACAGTTCTCCCAGGCTGGGTTTAGCAAAATCTTACCAATTCCTATCGGTGACATAGCTTGGGCTGGAGCGGCTCGACTGGTTGCTGCGGCGGCTGGTGAGGAACTGAATCTTTGATGGCGGCTTAATTTGTAAGCCCTGGTGATGCTTCGAGCTGCATAGTTCTCCTAGGCTGGACATGTAAAATTCTTACTCGTGCGACGGTGACGTATTCGCTGGCTGGGCCGTGGGCAGGCTCGCCTTGATTGGTCCCTATGACGGCTGGAGACAGACTGTTGTGCGTGATGCAGGCTAGCAAGCCATAGACTCTGCGCTACGCTACACATTTGAAATGCCAAAAACAATGTCAGTGTGGTAAACTACATTTATTACTAATTAATCAAAAAATAACATAAATGTAGGGTGTTGAAAAATCATTTCGTTAGTTTTTTCACACCTGTCAAAGTAAAGTAGGCCAAACCCTATATCGACGCATTTCCCTTCAAAAGGGCTATCCTTTTATGCTTTAGCAGAAAACTTTTTTTAGAGATGCCTATGAAACTCATTAAATTTTATTGCTAGTCGGTTTTATACATATTCAACTGGCTTCAGAAAGACTATACCAGTGGTATTGGAACGTGAAGCTTTTGTAGTCGCCACTGGAGATGCTGACAGTGAAAAACGACAAAATATTTAGAAGAGCTGAATGGGGCCAATTATAGATGCCACTATGACACTTATCATCATCATCAGAACAGCACCAAGGAGCAGTTCCATCTATAGCGGCCTTAGGATTAACAAAGACTGAAATGAATATTAGGGTGGGCCTAGATGTTCTGATAGGCGGTCTACCCCCACAGAACCTAGCCTAAGAATGACAAAGGCAGGCGTCATAGATTTATAGCCAAGGATAAGGAAGTGAACGTCTGTTAACTGATGGAAAAACCATTGCACTTTAAATATCAGCACAGGCCAAGAAAACCTTAAAATTACCGTTATATCTTGCAGAGTAGCTTCTTGAAAGTTATTAAAGTGTGATTAATTTTTGTAATAAGTTAAACTCCAATTTCGTTCAACAACTTTTATTTTAAAATCAATACAAATAAATAATTTGCTTTACAAATAAAATATTGGCACAACAATTGGTCCTATTCTTCATATAAAAATTTATGTGCTTCCTTATAAAAAATTTAAAGTCGATAATAAAAAAATATACAAATCGACTATATTCAACTGTTTTATAAAAATCTAGCTACTACCCTATCCTGAGTGTACAAAAATATAAACAAATTTATCACACTTTATTACATTGTAAACAATTAACAATGCTAATAAATATTTGCTTTAAGAGTAAAACATACACTGCAAATTTAAGAAGTTTATGGACTCATTACAGAACGGTAGTGGTTTTATGAATATTACAAACTTAAGACATATGACTGTACCTTCACATTTTGTAAAACAAGAAGGCAGTAAAAGGCATGCAAAAATGAATGTGTTACTCTTAAATCAGAGGTACAAGTACAATGAAACCAGTTATTACTATAAACTGTGCAAAAATACATTTTTGCAAACTAAAATATTTACCTAGTTTTTCCTTGTCATTATTAAATCTGTCAGACATATGTAACCCTTTAAAACCTCACAATTTAAAAAGAGTGCCAAATATGTTTTTTTAAATTTTACTGTAAATTATTGCTCCAAAAAGGATTTATTAAGTACAATTTTTTATTCCTTTTCGATTAATTCCCTATCTAGTGAGTCCAGTGTATCGTTTGAGCTGGAGTGCGTAAGGTCTGTCAATTCATCCAAATGTTTCTGCCTTTTCCGGACATTCCAATGCAGACACTCGGCTAGAGAATCAAACCAGTCCGAAATTTGGTCTTGTGCGCATATGCTCGGAACAGGATAAATGGAAGTCGTTACCCTTAAACTGAACATATAATTATAAGCTGAGAGAAAAAACAGTAAACATTTTTGTTTTCTAAACATAAACGACTTAATAATGATTCACTTTAAATACAGGGTGATTCACAAACAGTGACCAAAAATGAAACCTCGTATTCTTGGGTGAATTTTAAGTGGAGTCTTTTGTATTAAGTTTTTATTTAAGATAGAAAAAGATACTAGGTGTTAAACTTAAAAAATTATTTTTAATTTTTTGAAATAATTTGAAATTGGGCACATGTATTTATGTAAACATTGTCCAAAATCTGAGGCCTTTTTCTGAAATTTAGATTTTCCAGTGGCAGAGATACAGGACACATATTTTTCTAAATAAAATAGTACTCCACTGGTTTAGGGTAACAATCATGATATTTACGCATTCGTCTTTCACTTTTCTACAAATTACCACTCTCTTATGTTTTTCGAAAAAAGCCTGATTTTCAAGTAAAACTTAAAAAACCAACTGAAAACACTTTTACTTAAATGACATGACAAGCATTCGGTTATTTATTCAAATAAAAAAATTAATAACAGTAGTCATCATTTTAATGATTTTATTTGAGTAAATGCTCAAAAATACCTCCATTTCCATGCACACAGGTGCTACATCTTTTTAGTAACAAAAATGTAATATGTTCAAAATTTATTGTTGCTTGAATCTGATGAAAAGCATTATTTATTCTTTCTTCTAACTGCTCAGGTGTATTAATTTGTTCACTGTATACGAAATGTTTAACAGCATCCCACAGAAAAAAATTCAGTAGGTTGGGATCTGGAGGTCTTGCAGGCCAATGTACAGGTCCATAGATAAAAATAATATCGGCAAACTCTTCGTGGGTATATTCCATTATAGAAATTAATTAAACAATCCAGAAATTAGAAATTAGCTTAGAAATAATAACAATAAAATTTGTAAGTGATGGGACCGCCTAGCCGGGTGTCTTGGACGGTGGATTTCGATCTGCTGAGGCAAGCATCACGGACGCAGGCTGGAATTTGGATGGGTGACCTAAGGCAGGCTCGGGGACGTGGCTGTGGCAGCATCACGGACTCAAGCTGGAATTTGGATGGGTGACCTAAGGCAGGCTCGGGGACGTGGCTGTGGCAGCCTACCAGAGACCTGGGTCGCCCAACATTTGCCGCATGCGTGTGGTCCCCAATAAATGGTAATGAGAGGAGAGCAAAGAAAATCTGTAACTCATGCTACCATACATACACTGTACGAGATTTTGTCACCAAGCCACCCATAGGATGGTTGCCACCAAGCCACCCATAGGAATAGGATGGTTTGAAGAAAAGTACTCGAGTAATGAAGGAGGGTGTACAAGGGGCCTAATAAGGCCTAAGTGCCGCAGTGGAAAAACAATTTCACCACTCTCCGACATACATACATACATACATACATTTGTAACTGATATTTTAAAAACAATTACAGTAATAATAATCAAATTATTGGCAGAATGTCAAAGTTGCTATCGCAGCCTAATATGTAATTTTAATTCGCATTTTATTGAAATATCGAAGTATGTTTTCAGTTCGTTTTTTAAGTTTTACTCAAAAATCAGAATTTTCTCGAAAAACATAAAAGAGTAGTAATTTGTAGAAAATTGAAAGACGAATCCGAAAATATCATAATTGTTACCATAAAGCAGTGGTGTACTATTTTATTTAAAAAAATATGTCACCGATACCCTGTACCCTCGCCACTGGTGCATCTAAATTTTAGGAAAAGGCCTCAGATTTTGGACAATGTTTACATAAATACATGTGCCCTATTTCAAATTATTTCACTTACTAGTTTTTAAATTTAAAAAAATTAAAAACATTGTTTAAGTTTAACACCCTGTATTTTTTTAACGAAGCGTTCTAGATAAAAAATTTATATGAAAGACTACTTAAAATTCACCAACAAATACGAGGTTTCATTTTTGGTCACCGTTTGTGAATTATCCTATATAATCTATAAAGCTCATGTTAGAGCAAGTTACACAGGGTAGTCATGTTTAATATAAAATAAAAAAAAAGTGAACATGCCTTGGCTTTAAAAACTTAAAATATCCTAAGTAAGTTTTCATTAGAAAAATATTTAAAATACTTTAACAAAAAAAAAATTAAATGATACTATAGTATAAGTATACACTGCTTCCATAAAGTGTAAATTCTGTAGAGAAGATATTTATTTTTAAATGCTCAAACACATCAGCTTATGTTTTAATCGCAAATGATTACAATAAAATGAGCCATTATGAAACAAACACCATGTGTTTAACCATTTTTCATAAAAAAAAGTTATTTGACTCTACATGCATTGTTTTACGAAGGCACCGTATATGAATAAATGTATTAATTCCACACACCACCATTTTCTCCAGCAGAAACAAATAAGCAGACAGTGAAAGTTATACAAGGTGATTTATTGGAACAATATTTTAAAAGGAGGTTAGTCTAATAAGTAGGAGACTACTTGTAAAAATTCAGAGTTGTCGGAGTTCATGTTTGCATGCGACCCATTTAAATATCATGTTAAGAGTGTCAGCCTGACACCGAACCGGTTTGACAATTGCAAGTGACAAGAAACAGACAAAAACCTGCAATGCAGGTAACACACTATGGTTCCAGGAAAAGTGGCCAGCAAAACCGACAGATTGGCGCCAGGGACTGGACACTGATATAGTCTTTCCGAAGTCAGTTGAACATGTATAAAAAAAATGAGCAATCAAATTTAATGAGTTTCATAGGAGTCCCTAAAAAATTTTTCTGCTAAAGGTAAAAAATTATAATAATTTGTATATAATGTATAGAAAATATCTATTATATGTTCATTTCTATCACCTCCACATTTAGTTCGACCAGACCTGTATATGGGTATGGCTAAATAAATATGGGAACAAGTTTTTCAAATATTTAAATGCCAAGTTGCTGCGTCTACGACCGAACCTGGTACATACTGTGAATCTGTTGGTTCTTCAATTGATATCAAAAAGACTATACCTGCGAGCGACTCCACAAAAGGAGTCACCAACAAACACTTGCCCCAACAACATTTCTTTTTACTTTACTTGTGTTTTCAATAAAAAATACCTTTTATTTACCGTTGAGAGAGTTTCATTTCGCTGCACACCAAAAGCAACCCTCAATAGTATTTCTTTGTATTCTAATATTATATTTGTCATCAATAATGCCACAAACATAATTCGTGAGCAACGGGACAAATGTGATCATTCACAAAAATTTATTCGGCGATCTGAATCATGTCTCGAATGTACCTAATGTACGTAAATCTTTAAACATTTTGCTAAGAGTGGCTTTTTTGCAAACGATCTCTCACATATACATTTTTTAATTCATATTTTGCCATCGGTGAGGATGGCCACTTTATTTATGCCGTATTCAAATAAATCACCCTGTAGAAACAAAGCAAATGAAAGAAATGAGTAAAAAGTATCGGCCATATAAAAATTTTGCAAAAAAATTTATTTTTGTTTCTTGCATATGATTTTTTGTTAATGACAAGGTTTATGTAAATAAAGAAAAAATATTTTCATGTATTTTTTGGGCTAAAGAACTAGAATAATTAAAGAAGAGAAATAAGTTGCAATTACTACAAACGTAAAAACTGCTTCTTAATTTCTGTGTCAACTACAAATCTATGGTACAAGTTGGTACAATATTTTTTCTTTGCCGCCATACACCTAAACACGGACCCCATGTTGAAATAAAAGTTACAACACACCTTTCACCAGGGTGCAATTCCTGTTGATACCGACCATCAAAGCAAATATAACTCGAACTCCTAGCCTCAGGAGATGGGGCTATCTGCAAGGAAAAAGTTTTTTTGCAAAAAAAATATATGGTGTATCTGAAGACAAAGAAACTCAAGCTGCAAAAAGAGGTCAAAAGAAAAATGACTGAAATAAAAGAGGATGAATAGTGGTGGTGGTGGTTGACCATTGGAGAATATCTTCTAAAGTAGCCTACCTGTCACCGTGCAACAATTCTTGTCGATTTCGTCCATCAAACGACACCCAAGATGTGTTTCTGCTGTCGGGGGACACTGATATCTAAGATAAGGTATCACTACAGCATGAAAAATATACAGTCTCCAATAACTTTTGTGTATTAAACTATTAAATTTAAATATTTACAATGACTTTTCCCCAAGTCATGTTAGTCTTTCTCCAGTAGTCTCATATTTAACAGTTTAATACACAAGGCGTACAGGGTGATTCACTATTTATCCAAAAAAATTTGGGAATAGATGCGGCATGAGAAATGGAGTCAATATCATAACTGGACAACTGTAGTCTCTAGCGTCATTCGTAATACTCGTAAAGAGTCACGTGGCTTCAGCAACTCCGAATACTGAAATCCGATTTTACAGTCGTCGTTGCCATAGTGTTTACAATAATTTTTTAGTATAGTGTCAAAAATGTCTTCAGTGTATAGCAACTCGGAATTGACAGATATCGTTTTAATTTATGGTGAAGCAAGAAAACATTTGTATTATGGTGAAGTATTTGTGTTATGGTGAACAAGACAGTATTTGTCTTAGTTCATAAACTGTGTTTACACGTCGGTGGACAAAATTTTGAACAGTTGTTTTAACATCAGGTATGTCAAATTATTTTATTATTTAAAACCACAAATTTATTTTATTAATTAATAATGACAATAACTGCAAAATCTGTTGAATTTGCTGATATAAAATAGGTGCTATAAAATTCTATTTATTCCTTTCATTGCAAAATTCTTTGACGTTTTTGTCTGTTTTTATCACTACCGCTGTAACAGGCGCATTATGCCAGGTCAGGTTATACAATGGACCAGTTTCCAGTGCCATGCAGAAGTGTATTTTTAAATCATTTCGAACTGCCCTTTTTAATTTTTTCTTTACAAAATTGTATTTGTAAGAGTCCCCTGTACATCCTGTTTTTTTTTTGGATAAGTTCTGAATCACCCTGTATAAAGATTTTATGAAATTTTATACGGAATTGAACAAAAATTTAATCCATCATAAAGGAATTTTAATTTAGGATGTAAGCAAAATAAAAACATTTACATATTATGTCATTTGTCTTAAAGATTTATAAATTCCACTTATTTGGTTTAATCCTTAGCAAATATTATAATTCTATGCAATATATTATTATAAACAAATATTTTTAAGGTCCTACTAGAATGTTATTTTGCAATAATCATTTTATTTTATGATATATTAAATGAGAAAGGCATTATAAATATTTAAAAACTGCTATAGTCTGTTTAGAAATGAAAGAGAGTAATAAAGGCTCATTATGTATGCAAATCGTAAATAAATGTAGTACTGGTGCTTATATTCAATATTTTTATATTATGTATTTTCCGTATAGATGAGGTCTACTTTTAACAAAACTTTGTGCGATCGAACTGTACTAAATTGTAGCAGGTAGCTAAAATTTAATCCACGACAATCCGTCAATTTCTCGGTTCATTTCTCTTATAAGTAAATAATATAAAAATAGCATTTCAAAACATGAGGCTACTTTAAGCATCATAACCGGGTTAAGAGGGTTTTTAGTAATTCAAATAAAATTATTCAATATTATTATCAAAATATTTATTTAAATTTAATGAATAGACTTTTATTCCACACAAAAATATATGTATTTTGAAAATTCAAATTATGGTGAGTAAATGTAGTGTTGTATAAATGTACAATAAAGAAAATAAAAAAGTAGGTATATTAAAATTAATCCTCTGAATATTCTCATGAATTATCTTCGTCTCCTAGATTGATAACGATAGGTTCCACAGTAACGTCAATTAAATTATCGAGTTCCCACATTTTCTCCTCTTCTTTTTGTACATGATGTATACATCTTTGCCAGTTATCTGCAGTTACTCGTTCCAAGGAATTTTTTAACAAAATTTTCACGTCACTTAATTTAAATGTCGTATTATTTCGCGCTACATCTCCTTTTACCTGCGCCCAGACTAATTCGATTGGGTTAAGTTCACAGTGACAAGGTGGTAACCGTAGTACCGTTATTTGGCGATTTGTTGCCATTTCATAGATAACATATTTTTTCTGATCTTTATTAAGATTGACAAGTGTCAAAAGTTCCTTTTTCACCATATTTGTTTCAAAAGAAATGTTTTTTCCAGATAACCATTGAATTATATTGGCTTTCCTCCAAGCAGTCGTAGGCGTCCGCTCGGTCTGCCGTGAATGGTATTATCCATGACAATTACAGACCCCGGAGAAATAAGATCCAACAACTGTGTAAAATACTCTTCGAAAACATCTGCGTTCATGTCTTCGTGATAGTCACCTGTATTTTTAGATTCAAATAAAAGTAAACCGACATCTACAAAACCACTGGCACTACCTATATGTGTCACTATTAATATTCACCCTTTACCTGAAGGTGCCTTGAACCCTGTTGAAAGTCCATCCAAAAATGCTTGTCGAAAACTTTTTACATTTTTATCTTGCCATACTTTTGTTACAGTATATCCCTCGTTGACCCAAGTTTCGTCTGGATAATAAATATTCCTCCCTTCGTCACGGAATTTTCTAATTGATCTTAAGTAGGATCTTCGCCAACAAATAATTTCATCTTTATCGATAAGAACTGACTTCCTGTTCTGTTTTTCCCAGGAAAAATTCAACTCTCGTAAGACGGCCCATAATTTGCTTCTACTGATTTTTGGCAAATCGTTGTCCTCTGAAAGTTCACTTAAAATTTTGTTTAGCGTTGGTATTTCTTTTTTAAAATAAAACGAGTGTACTTTAGTCACTAAATACAAGTCGAATTTTACTCTACTGCACTAGCACGTCTTCGTATATTCAGCTCTAAGACTGGATTGATCTGTCACAATACACTGGCTCCTGCCCTATGATGTATTCAGTAAAATATACTAATGTACACCCATTACCTGTTAGCATTAGTGTTACCCGATAATTACCTGAAACGAAATATTACCACGCCCATGGCCGGTTCTTATCTCGGGGTTTTATTACTCGCTTTCATTTCCAAACAGAGTATAGACAAAATTTGAGAAATTTAACCAAAGAAATACATCATTTCTATACAAAAAATACAAATAGCATTTATTGATGGATTAAATATAAAATATTATCATGTCTGTAATTATTTATTTATAGCATATTTTGTTAGTTTTTATTTTACTGGACGATTAAGTTAACAAAAATTTTTAAATAGGTGAATTATTTCTGGTTAGGAAAAACTAAATTTATAAAATCAACCCCTTGACTGATTCTTTTGCTTCAAGGAATCATTTATTTAATTTTTTTCCAATATAGCAAAAATACCCAATTAAAAACTGCAAACGTCGTACAAGCTATGTAAATAAATGTTTGAATTAAACAGTGGACTATTATAGTAGAACATTAAACCTTGATGGGACCATGGGTGTCATAGGATAGTAACGCTTTCACTAAATGTACATTAGTTAGGCCAGAAGCTTTCAGTTGTAGGCTTCGATGCATTAACCTTATAACACCCTAGGTACCTTAATTACTATAAAAACTTAATTAACAGCTCACCTTTAATTCAACTCCGGCAGGAACTACGATAGGCCTAAAACTTAAGGAATGAGGGCAGATTGGAGTTACCATGATGGCAGGCACACTAGGATGAATCATTGACGCACCGGCAGCAACCGCGTAAGCAGTGCTACCTGTCGGCGTACTAACTATTAGGCCATCACCCTGAACTGACGTTATATGTTTCCCATCCAAAAAGAGATCTAGAATAAAAATGTTTTGCAACGACAAACAAAATTTGTGATCACTACCATTTTAAAATGAATTTTTTATTTATGATTTTAAGCATAATATATACTTATTTACTGTATTGTATGGACTTACCTATATTAGACAAATAAGGAGAAGGACCTCTATCCACAACGACTTCATTTAGGACCAACAAATTAGTCGGAATTTTCTTCAATTTTGATTTATCGCCTGCATTACCCTGATCGCTTTTTTTCATAATAATACATCTTAAGCGACTTCTTAATGTTAAAGCTGCATGTCCTAAAACGTAGTATATTATGCAGTAAAAGATGAAAATTTAATTTTTTTATTATTAGAACACAATAGTTTAACAAACCGCATTAAATGTGTTTCATCTTGAATAAGAAATGTTATTTTTTCTACTCCTACATAATTTACTACAAAATGAACTATTATATAGCAAATTATTCTTTTAATCGCTTCCTTAATAACATACACATTCTTTCCAGTGCATTTTTTATTGTTGCTGTCACAGAGATGAAAAATTCCATGCAAAAGTGACATTCTCAGTAATAATTTAATACGATTAAATGGTTAAAAAATGTCTATATAACGATTTACAACTAATTTTGGATCAAACAGTAGTTATTGCAGGAAAATAATTAATCCATCTTACTTCATTTTATTCATTTAACTCAAATGAAAATACTTGTTATATCCAACAACACATTCAAATTTAAATTTAATAAAATAAAAACAATCATGAGTTTTAAAAATTTAAATAATTTGACAAAAACGTTTAGAAGTGACTTAAAAACTTGGACCTAAATGTTCAAACTTTACTTGCACTCTAGTGTACAGGGTGTTCCAATTTAAACTTCCTACCTGGAAAATATCGGAATTAAAAAAAAAACAAAAAATCTGAGACACATCGATTTTCTTTTCTTATGATGGTGTAAGTTTTGGTGTCTTGGAAGCTACCCCTTTGGCAGGGGTGTTGATTGACACCACCTTTAAAAGCTTTTTCAATTATGCTCACGAGGACATATGACTTTTTAAATTTTGGTTTGGATAAGACAATAAAATCATTACTTAAAGAATAAGATAAAATATCAATGAATGTTATTTTATTAATTGTTCAAATTGGTTTCCCTCCGCTTCCATACAATAATAAAATGTTTTCTTCAGTTCCGAACAAACATTTCGAAGCTTTTCAGGGGTTATCTGAGAATATTATGTCATCGTGAGCAGAACTGAAAAAGCTTTAAAATGAGGCGTCACTCAACATAGGGTGCCATTTTAAGTTTAAGGGTATTTTACGCCCCTGCCTAAGAGTAGCTTCCAAGACAGCAAAACTTACACCATCACGTGTCCCCCTTGAAAAGAAAATCGACGTGTCTCAGGTTTTTTGTTTTTTATTAATTCCGATATTTTCCAGGTAGGAAGAGTTAATTGGAACACCCTGTATATTACTGAAATACTTTCCCATTTTAGTTTCCAGGCATATATCTACAGCCATGGTTCCTACAATTTTTTAGCAACAACATTCTTTGGAAAATGTAAATATGTACATTTTGTACATAAATTCTACAATTTTATGCACTTATGTACCATACATCAACAAAAACAATGCTTACAAATATTAAATTTTCCAGAATAATGAAAAAACCATTTGTGTAGTCTCATAATTTTCAATTATTTAACTAATACCTGGAAATTCAACGAAAATTAAGGAATTAGGTCTGTTAAGTAAACAAGTATCTCTTTTGTTTTTTTTTTGTCTTATACAGGTAACACATCATAAAAGTAATGGCAGTTTGGATTTTAAACAATATCACAGGAGTGATGAATTAATTGAAATATTAGTGTTGCGAATATGGGGAATGTTAGCAAAATGCTGCAATAACATCGTGATTGTACATTAAGCATTTTCCTCTTTGATTTCATCTGGCAACTCATAAATTTGTTCAAATTGTTCGAGAGGCTTGAGAAAGAGAACATTATTATCTCACATTATGTGCCAACCCAATTTTCAACAGAATTTTTTTTATATGTTTTGGCTAATTTTGTTAACTTATTGGCTTAGATTAGTTTTTGCGAAATTGCTAGCCTGAACTACTTAAGAAAGTGATATTAAATATAAGACAATCCATCTGATCCACTACTGTACTTGACTTCTTTTAGACAAGAAGTGAGGAATTATATAACTATGGACCAATATGAGCCGCTAAATTGTATTTAACACAATTTTTACCAGTGGGCTTACACGAAAAGTTTTATGTAAAACGTATAGAAAATGCCATGGATATAATTTAAAGAAAACGCTCCCTTCTAACTGAGTTGTGGATATGCAGAATGATAGCTTGTGTGAATGAAAGCAATGGTGATGTAATAACTTCAAACATTTTCTGTAGATGCACCGAACTTATCTAAGTGAAACTGTTAGATTTTGCTTATTTTTGAGTTTTCAAAAAAACCTTATTTAAAAAATGTTTTTTTTATTATCATATTAAAAAGAACTCAATTTAAAAATCACCCAGTCACAATATTTTATATTTTGAAAGTCTATACTGATAATTCTAATCACCTTGAAAACTTAGGTAAAAAATGAGCAATTAAATTTTTCTTTTGCATATTCAATGAAAGCGGTACAGTCGACAATTATTATTTTAATTCTCAATGATTAAGATGTCTGTCAACTTTTATATCTACTTGCTGATCACGTGATTTAGTCGTTCCTGCTTTGTGAACAATTATTTTTCTTATCTGAAGTACTTGTTTATACTACTTTTCTTTAATTATTAAACAAACGACTTCAAAATTCTGCACTACTTATTTTGAATTACTGGAACAAATATGACACATACATATCCATGGAAGAGTAGAACAAACTCAAGTTTTAAAAAGAAATAGAAAATCATTAAATATTTGCCTAACAATCCAACTTACCTTCAAGAACATTATTAACCTGTTCTTGGAAATTATGGAACTGGAAGGGAGTCAGAAATCCCAAAGACCCCAAATGGAATGCCATAACTGGTGGAACGGATTGTTGAAACAACTGACTAGCATACAATAACGTTCCATCACCACCTAAACATATAATAAAATCTATTTTGTCCGTAAGATCGTCTTTTCCATCCTTAAACGTCATGAGTTTGTCTTTAATCTTCAGGAACGCTTTGTACTGGTCCAACTGAGTGTCTTCCATCACGGCGGCTTCCACAAATACAACCATTCGTTTCTCCTAAAACAATGGCCTATTTTTATATGAAGGCAGGGTGATAGACAGAAAATAATAAGTAATAATATACTGAAACTAAAATTATTATTGAAAAAGATTATTACATTGGAAAATATCAAAGAATCATACATTGTCAGAAAAATTGTTCTAAACAACAATAGTTCTGAACAAATTTACATAAACTATACCGTTTTGTACTTTTTTCGCATAAAATAATCGAAATCAAAAAATGATGTGAGAATTTTTTTACACTTCGTATTAGTCTAGGCCAGCAAGTATTCAAACTGTGTTCTGCACAACCCTGGGGTTCCCCACAACTTCTCTGAGAGTTCTGCGATTCAGTCAAAAAGCACAACCCAGTCACTGATTATAATTATATACTCTTTTTTAAAATTATCTGATAAATATTTATCATATTTAAAACTTTAAAAAGTCTTAGTTTAATTTTTACTTAGTGGAATATCTATTTTGTTAATAGTATTTATAAATATATAATCAGTAAAAATGTGTTTGAAAATTTCTATAGGTGTGGGGGTTCCTCAAAAAAAATGGAAATGTTGGCCAGGTTCCGCAAGTCGTAAAAGTTTGAAGACCGGTGGTCTAGGCATATGAGACACTTTACTATTTTACTCATCAGTACTATAGTACAGTATTGGCTGAAGCGATCGGTATCCATGGATAAGAGTTCACAAATTATTGTGAGTATGAAAGTTCTAGATTGGTATGTTGCGAATTCGCCTCTAATGACTATTACACACCTGGGATTGACATTTCAATGTTAATCTTTCAATGTCAAGAACAGTACAAAAATACATAGATTTTAGTATTTAATTTTGTGATCAGTTAACAGAAAGCTACGTATGTAAACCGTTTTGCTATTTTGCTTGCCAATACAGCACAGTACCGGCTGATATATTGGATTGTTAGTACCCAGACATAAGAATCAACAAAAATGCTTAGACCTTCAATATTTGATATATAAATCTGATGATATATAGATACATCACATCATGTTTAAAGACAAATGAAGGGGATATTTTCAAATATAAACATGTTTTAAATAATTATTGGGACATAAAGTAGCACGATAATAGGAAGCTTAGGTATATGCTTTAAATCATTTACATTTAGTGACCACTAACAAACAGGAATCATATCATATCGCCATCACAATATTCGATTCCTGAACTGTCCTGACAGGAGTAGAACATTTATTATAGGTGCCTATATTTTTCTTTTAGAGACACATATTAAAACGCCATAATAATAAATAGACAAATATTTACTATGTGACCATTGTATGTATTCTCCACCCTCTTCAACTCTTTATTACCCCCTCTAAAAACCTAAGACTTATGATCGAAATACATTTAAATATTTTATGCAAATAAACAGGGTTAAAATAAAACATTTTTTCGTAACTCATCCCATATCGAATAAATACGTACCTCAATGAGCCAATGGACAAGCTGAACAAATGGGGACAATACAGACACATCTCGAACTTTTTTTATCACAAGAACTGTCAACGGTGGTTTATACCAAGTCAGTCTTTGACTAGCTGGGTCTTGGATAGTCCTGAAATAGAAAAAAATTAATAATAAATAGTAATCGTTCAATAAAATGAATACTTGAATCATCATTGTGATTATAACTGGGTAATCAATAAATATATTGTATGCACCAAGTTGTTATGGGATACAGTTAATAACATATTTAGCAAGATATGTATAATTTTTTGAGATTAATGGGAAAACAATAGTGTTAAAGAGTAAAATAACAATGATTCACCTGATATATTTTTTATTAAAATGATAAACAAAAAAAATTAAATGAAAACATTATTTCAACAAATGTTTAGTTTAGTTAAAATTCGAATTAAAATTTATATTCACTGTTCTCATAATTACCTAAAGAATTTTCAATGAGGTGGGTACATATTTTAATAATATTTCGTTGTTAAATGACAACAACCAAATATATTATGGGAATCAACCATGTCATTGCTTAGAAATAAAGAAAATAAATAACATTTATTTTTGTTTTTGTAATCTGCCTTCATAACCATGTTAAGAAAGATAAGATAAGATAAAAGCACATAAACAGGAAGATATTAAAATCTGTTAAAATGAAAATTTTTAAATTATGGTACTTAAATTTTACTTTTATTTTGTAAAAATAGTATAGATTCTTCGATTTATACACCTACATATACTCTACAAAAAAACACAATCTGTCTCGAACAGCAGAAGTTAACAAAATTACTATTCTAGTTACAAAGCAAGGCTCTAATTAAGAAGTCTTCCAATAAATCACCAAGTTTAAAAATGTCTACATATAAAAAAATAAAGTAGGTACCTATTTATGATGAACAGTACTCTTCCAGTTATATCAAATTCTGACATGATTGTCATATCTAAATGATATTTAACTTCCTTATTTTGAAACAATATATGCACAAAGGGAAAACCTTAACATCCTGTGTATGTAACTGCGGCTTTATCATTATCATTATTTGCAACTAGTACTAATATGATTATTTGATTACATTTATTAGTAATGTGTGCAGGATATTCTTTGGCTTTTTTTTTACAAATTTGAAATATGTATCCCTAATATGTTATCAAACCTGTAAATTAATTTACACTAGAGCACTGTGCTGCGTTCTAAAGTTGAAAACCTAAAGATTTGTTATTTGTTCTATTTGTGCTAAAAATCACATTTACGTAATGGCACACATTATATTTTAGTGTCACGTTTTATAGATATAGATATCATAACTCAAAGTTTACAGTCATTTGAGGTATCATTGAAATAAGCTTATTCTCCCAAGGAGAACTCAATTGAATGAATTTAAAATTTTCCTATGTTTAATTACAAATATTATGTAACTTCAATGAAAACGCAATATTTATAAATTGTATTAGGTAACAGATTCGCGATAATAATACGAGTTCCTACAAGTATATCAGAATTTCCTCAAAATGCCTATTGTAAGACGTCATATTTTTCTTATCGATACTATCCTTTGAAATTATAGTGTTTAAGAAATCAATAAAAAATAAAATATAAAAGATATGAAGTGGGTAGGTATTATTAGATATTCATTTAAGAAAATAATCTACAATTTTTGCCTTTTGCAAACATTTGCCTTGGCCTAATTAAAGTTAAAATAGATCATTTTTTATATAAAATATACACCTCAATGTCCAACCTTTCCCACCTTTTGAAACACACTTTCACCAAAAGGCTTCCCACATGTTAAGGCCACGAATCTAAGATAAATACGTTCTTAAACACAATACAGAGATTAGAATAAGTCATGGACTATTATTGATAATGTTTTAAAAAATATTAACAATTAAAACTTGCACGCAAAAATAATTATTTTTTTTCCTTGCAAAATATTTTTATCAACAAAGGATGAAAGTCATTTGGTAATTTCCGACTATCTCAATAATATAAGCGTTTATATGCGCATTTTTTTACCAGCATTTTAGAAATCTAAGTTAGAAACAATATCTCTTCATTGTACCAGTTATATATGTTTTCTTCAGGATATAAGACAACTGACAATATATTCAAAAATAAGGAAAAAAGTGTATTTATACCTCATATGTTTATCTTGCATTTCCTGAATTTTGCACGCCTTCTGAACGTACAGAAAATCGGGTAATAAACATAATCGCACCCCAAAATACTTTTAGTACATGCATTAAAGTCTGTTTGGAAATGAAAGAGAGTAATAAAACCCCGAGATAAGAACCGGCCAAGGACGTGGTAATATTTCGTTTCAGGTAATTATCGGGTAACACTAATGCTAACAGGTAATGGGTGTACATTAGTATATTTTACTGGATACATCATAGGGCAGGAGCCAGTGTATTGTGACAGATCAATCCAGTCTTAGAGCTGAATATACGAAGACGTGCTAGTGCAGTAGAGTAAAATTCGACTTGTGTTTAGTGACTATTGTGCCAGTGGATATAATATTGTTTGGGTAAAATGTCGAGCTTATCAGATTACGTACCTGCTAAACGCGTGAAAAGATGTGCGCTGTCTCAGA
>NW_019416768.1:127206-133439 GCF_000390285.2 Anoplophora glabripennis
GGCGTCGATAGCGACGATCCCCGTGAACTCCGTGCGTTCCTGCCGCGGAACCCGGTCAAGGGAACTAACATCCCAGATCACAGGTTGCGACATGGTTTCCAACGTGGAGCTCGATTAGAACTCCCGATGCCTCCACTGAGGACCCATGCCGACCAAACACAACATTCAGATCATATTTCACGACATGGCGCTCGACGTGGGGCTCGAAGTCCTGCTTCGACGTCTTCGCGGCGAGCCCATGTTACACATTCCCCGCACAATTCTCAAATATTAGGCACAAACGGTCATATATCGCGACATGGCGCCCAACGTGGAGCTCGATTAGAACTCCCGAGGTCTCCACCGAGGGCCCATGCCGTTGTTACCGATACAAACGATCATGCTTCTCGACAGTTTTCATTAAAATATTTAAACCAGTTTTAAGTTTAACTTAACGTATATTTATTAAAAGCAGACAGAACTAACGCAACGATTAGTCTTCAGTCCTAAACAAAGGTCTTGTGTAGGCAATTTGTTATTTTTATTGTTATTATTAATCAAAATAGTTACTTATGCAACAAGTGCGTAAAGGAACGACGCACATGTAAATGCTTCACTTCGATTACATACAATATTTTTTGTACTACCGTAACACAGTGGCGGCTAGTCAGGTGACGCAAGTGACGCATCGCTTCACCTAAAATGTCCGTTTGGTTGTGCAATTTAAAATTATTTTTTATTTTATATAAATTTTATAATTTAGGTATAATTCTATATTGAAAATGTATTGTGTTTGTTTGTTTAATACGCAGAAATAAACAGAATAGTTGCGGTGAACGCCTTCTCAAAAAACATTGCCTTCTTTGAGCGCGAATATCAACCTCAGACCATATAACGTATAGCACGGCTGTGCAACTAGCATTGCCAGATTCGCAACAGGGAGGGGATGGAGCTTGTCCAGACACACGAAGAAAGGGGTGAAGAAAAGGAAGTAACTTTAAGTTTGTTACGTTTGTTACAAGTTTTTTCACTATGTAAAATCTAGTGTCTTTAAATTTTTTACTAACTTTTCCACACTGAAATTCACGACTCACGTCTGTTTAGCATGACGTTTTTCTTGGTTATATTATGTATTTGTAGTAAGTATGAGAAAAATATTGGAAGTTTTGGCAAAAAGGTAAGTAAATATTAAATTGAACAAGTTTTCCTATTAAATATAGAGAAAAGTGTTATGTTTGTTTACACACAAAATATAGTTTGTGAATAGAATTGTTTGTTTGTATGCAACATTAATAACCGCGCCATTATTCCATGGCTAGAAATTAGCCTCAATGATTTGGGATCGAGGGGGATTATCCCTCTTTATAACATTAATAACCACATTAAAATTGCTAATAAATACTGTTTTATAAATTTTGCAGTTTCTTGTTTAAGTTTATTTAAACGAGTAAAATACGATTTTACCATTATAAATCGTAATATCGTATATATTTTTAAATACTAAAAGGAAGTAGTATTAGGGTCGTATGACGCTATGCTAAAATTATAACTAATTTCAGTAATTAACTAAGAACTTTTTAATCTTGCATAATATCATACAGAAACTGCAACATTTTTGTTGCAATTTGTGTATGATACTATGCCAGATTAAAAAGTTCTTAATAAATTACTGAAATTACTTCTAATTTTAGTATAGTGTCATATACGACCCTTAGAATGTATTTTCAAAAGCCTGCGCAAATTGGCATCTGTTTTACCTGCGGTAGAGTATAATCGTCATTATCGTCTCGGCTATTTTTATAGTCCTGTAGATAGGGGGGTCCCAATTGCCTCCTTCATTCAGATGGAGTTACCCAAGTGTTTTTTATGTATTTTGAGCTGCAGAACACGAATTTTTTGGGTAGAAGTTTGCCCGGATGTCGATAAGTTTTTTATTAACAAAAAAATTGCAAAATACTGAACACTTAGTTTTTGGCAAAATAAAAAGTACTTTCTTGTTATTTGACCCATTTTAAGAAGAAAATGTCTCTTGCAATTTTTTTGTTAAACGCATAGTTTTCGAGATAACGCCGTTAAAAACTCGAAAAATGCAATTTTTGCGATTTTCAATTGTTAATAACTTTTGATTGAATAGGTATTTTGTAATTCTGCTGACGGCGTTTGAAAGTTCATGTTAAATACTACAAACTATGAGTAATTGCAGTGTGAAAATTTGTTTTTTCCACTGTTATTTGAAGCTATAAACAAATAGCTATTGAGCGTTCAGAAGGGTGCGCCGCCATGTATGTGAGAGCAGTTGCCTTCTCACAGGCGTTTAATACGCGATCTTGACGCGTACTCTTCATTTCTAGACCAAAGAAACGATGAAAACTGAACGAAACATTAACGATTTAATGAAAATTTGCAATATTACAATAATTAAAATTATTATACAAAAATAATTTTATGTACGATNGCATAAATTTTAGCTACCTGCTACAATTTAGTACAACCCGGTCACACAAAGTTTTTTAAAAGTACACCTCATCTATACTGATTAGGGTTTGCAATCCCGCATTCCGCGTTACAGCATTCCAGCAATTTCCCGCATATCAATGAGACCTGCGGAATTCCCGCATTTGTGCGGTAATTCCCGCGCGGGAAATTTTTGAATAGAACACGTCCGTTTAGCGACATAGCGCATGGCGCGCGCGAGCGCCCCGTTTGGTTTGCGTGCGCATCCCGTTTCCCTGTGATAGAATCGATCAATCGAGCGAAGGAAAGGATTAAAATCGGCAGATCTTTGCATCATTCAAACAAATTCCTTGATTTGTTTGTTTATTTTCGAGAAAAAAGTGTTTACAAAGTGAAATTTTATATGTAACTAATAGTTTTGTCTTCTTGTATGTTACTTTAATTATACTATACTGCCCTACTTCGGAAAAAGTCCGTATATGCAGTTTTGTGACAAATTGAGAAAATTAAATTTTTGAAATCTATATCGCATTATACATTACCCATCTATAAATATCAAAAATATCGTTTTTGTTTCTTTAAATTTAAAAATTTGTGCATTTTAAATTTCTATTATTATGTCGTGTCACTTAGCAGACTTATGTACATGTATTTCATTAAGAGGTACATAGTATAAACGTCGCATGTGACCACATACGGCTTTCTTCTCTAGCAGAAGCGTTGAAATACAATGTTTTTAACAAATTAAATTCGTATGTGTTTACATTGTGTTGTTTTAAATTAAACAACAATTAAATATTATTTGCAACACAATATATTAAAAATTAGTAAAATACCCTGTAAGAACATCGAAAATATCATGTATAGGATGTACATGTTCTGGTTCTTTTATTAATTTATGTTGAAAATGTAGCACATACTGCACATGCAGCATTTTTACCTAGCAAAATCTTAAATTTATTAAGACAAAACAACATTTTCGACGCTGTTTTTATTGAAATTGCAATGTTTTCTAACATTCTTCAAGTACATTAAAAAATATTTGTTTTTCGTTTGCCGTTACCGAAAAAATCAATTTATTACCTTAATTAGTAAATGAATGACAGCCAAATGAAGTATGCCTAATATATCTTTGCAATTTTCTCTAAACTGTCATATTCCGAAGTATATATTATCGATGTATCTAGCAAATATTTTTTTTTAAATTGTTACTACGATTAAATTACTAACCTAACCTAGATGTTTATAAATTTAGTAATTTAACAGCAACAAGTACGTTAAGTAACTAGAGACATAATAATATCTCTGTAAAAATAACAAAAGTAATATATTATTGATGTGTTGATTTCTGTTGATTCTTAGTTAATAAACATAGTTTTTAATATATGCTTATCTGTTGATTTTTAAATACAAAGAATTATTTATACATATTTCATTTGATTATGATATATAAATATATTTTTAAATCTCTCGCGGGAATTACAGCGGGATCCCGCTGTAAAGGCGAATTTACCGCAAATTTCCAGCTGGAAAAAAAAGACTGCGGGATTGCAAACCCTAATACTGATAATACATAATATAAAGATATTGAATATAAGCACCAGTACTACATTTATTTACGATTTGCATACATAATAAGCTTTTATTACTCTCTTTCATTTCTAAACAGACATTAGTCACAATTATTGAGCATCGTTAGAAATTTGCTGGACAAAACAGGAAAGCTACATGTTCTTCGTGATTTTTCAATGCCGAAAATTAAAGGAACTTGCGCTTCGCCACTTCCTGAATGGATCTACTTGTTCTATCATTATCTTACTAAAAGTGCTATTTCTTGTCTATAAAACGCCAGCGTTTAGAATGCTCACCACGGAAATTTATTATTAGATATTACGAATGTAAATCAATGCTGGTCGGAGTTTTAATCCGCAGAGTAGTTGTTTCCAATAATATAATTAGTTAAAAATATTTCATTTTATTATACTTTCACTAACATTGACATTTTTTTAATAACCTTTTTACTATAAATGTTAAAACCTGCAGTTTAGAGAAAAAAAACAAAAAATTAAAAGTTCAGTTATCCAAATGATTATAACAACATCTAACAATGTATTTTTCTTAAAAAGGACTTACTTTCTTACTATTGTTTCTTTGACTTTTACTTGTTATATTACTGTCCTACGAAAAAGTATAAAATACTAACAGAAAATTAGTTATTTTTTTTTTGTTATATAAATTACACTGTCAAGTGGTAGGTTGTAAACTGGTAATACCAGTGTCAAGACTGTGGGCAAGTAATTTTGACATTGACGCATATTTTTAGAAATTATCCTAAATTATGCAGGCATACTAAAAATTGTAATAAAATTAACATTAGAAACGTGTAACCAATTAAGTGTATCAAATACCTTTCTGTAAGTGAGCAAAATTAATTTGAAAATATATCTCTAACCTTGGACCGTACCATAGCAATTTCTTGGTAATTATTAAAAAAACTTAATAAACGTATTTAATTGTATTACAAACAAAATAAAATGTTGTTTGTTACAGCGTCGTAATTGACAATTATGACTTGTAAAATTGTTAGTTAACTACTTGTATTTATTAGGTAAAGTAATTTGTGTGAAATGTACGTATAGGTAGTTTAAAAAACAACCAGTTGATGGAAGTCTAGTGGGCTATTTGTAATAGAAAACAGAATATGTATAGGTATTTCTTTACAGATATGTAGGTACTATACACAGGATGTCTCAAGACTTCACAGAATAAATTCATCACTACTTCAGATTTCTTTACTACTCCTAAACTATATATTTTCAGTCAATTATTATGTGCAATTCTGAAAATAAATAAAATAAAGTATTATTGGAGAAACCTATACACTCTCGATTTTATGCCGTGAAGTTCTGATGAGACACACTACGTTGTCAGAGACTGATAACGTACCTACTTGTCAGATAAAATAATAAGTTCGTACTTAACTGAATTTAATACGAAAGCAGTTTATTTTTGTCCAAATTTTTGTCTTTATGCCAAGAGGTACAACGTTTCGAACAATGAAAGATAAAAAAGTTCCTGTGAACAAATCTTCCTTAAAAAATTACAAAGTATTTGAGGTGTAAGTTAAAAAAAATATATAATTTTTGTGATATTTGTTGAGATAGAATTCCAAAAAAGAATAAGCCAATAAAGTTCTGTTATCTAAACTATTGTAACAATTTACTGCGACAGGGGCGTGCCTTGAAATTTTCCCTAATGTCTTTCTACCTCAGGTGTCGAATGCGCGGTTAATTCCAAAAAAATTCGCACATGACTTCTTGGAATTCTATCTCTACAAAAAATATCGTACGGACTGTAACTTCTTTATATTCTACCTTCTTCAGTAATAAAAAAAATATATTAATTTTGAATACATCCAAAATCGCTTTTAAAATATTTGAAAGTGTTATGATGACGAAGAATAAAGATTTTGCATTATTGTTGCAAAATTACATTTTATTAATAAGAGCAATGACAAAAAATAATTTTTTTAACGTACACCTTCAGCTTCCGAAACCCGTTTTGTAGTATTCCACCCTTCGAGCGAGCTCCAGGATTTCAGAACACCCCGTATATTCATAGAAGTCATAATCTTATACCTACGGATATGCCGGAGACCGCTGAATTGAAAAGGAGGCGAAACAATCATATTCACCTACCTTTCCAATTCAAACCAAAAACCCGCCACGGTTGCGAAATCAATCGCCGTCGGCCGGGCAGAATGAAAAAGCCTCTATAGGAGTCTTGAGACATCGATCCTC
>NW_019416768.1:138042-193933 GCF_000390285.2 Anoplophora glabripennis
ATAGTTTTCGAGATAAACGCCGTTAAAAACTCGAAAAATGCGATTTTTGCGATTTTCAATTGTTAATAACTTTTGATTGAATAGGTATTTTGTAATTCTGCTGACGGCGTTTGAAAGTTCACGTTAAATACTACAAATTATGAGTAATTGCAGTGTGAAAATTTGTTTTTTCCACTGTTATTTGAAGCTATAAACAAATAGCTATTGAGCGTTCAGAAGGGTGCGCCGCCATGTATGTAAGAGAGCGGTTGCCTTCTTACAGGCGTTTAATACACGATCTTGACGCGTACTCTTCATTTCTAGACCAAAGAAACGATGAAAACTGAACGAAACATTAACGATTTAATGAAAATTTGCAATATTACAATAATTAAAATTATTATACAAAAATAATTTTATGTACGATTTTCTAAACTGTAAAAGTTTCAAATATTTTTATTCTTACAAGTATTTTTTTTCATACATGCACAAAAAGTGCAGCAAGATATTTGAAGTCGATTGCAATTACATGCTTTTGTGCTGCACATTGCACAATTGCAGGCAGCTGATGGTAATTCTTCGGGAGGTGGTATTAAGATGTTTACCCTCTCTGGCAACAGTAGATCGTCTTTAATAAAAAATCCATATGAAGTTGGGTCTAATTCGTTCATAGGTGAATTTAAAACATTGGTTTGAATATGAACAACGTAAAAAGTCCGTAAGATGTAAAGTCTAATCGAATCAGAAGTCGGTGGCAAATTTTCTATTATAGAATTTTTGTGTTTATAAATCCAAACCCTTAATTCATTAAATTAATTTCAAAATGAAGAAAGAAAAGTATAACAATTATTATGCCAAAAAGTCATATTTACCCTTAGCAAAATTTCGTAAATATTCCACACAGTTTGATTTCAAAGCTCTCGTCTTGCCTACTTTGCTTTATAAACGATAATATAAAAGTTTATACTTACTTATATTAAAAGCGTAACGTCGTATAATTTAGGTGTTTTTATAATTATTATTTTTTAAACTTGTATAATAATTTTAATTATTATAATATTGCAAATTTTCCTTACATTGTTAATGTTTCATTCAGTTTTCATCGTTTCTTTGGTCTAGAAATGAAGAGTACGCATCAAGATCGTGTACCTATTAAACGCCTGTAAGAAGGTAACCGCTCTCTTACATACATGGCGGCGCACCCTTCTGAACGCTCAATCGCTATTTGTTTATAGCTTCAAATAACAGTGGAAAAAAACAAATTTTCACACTGCAATTACTCATAATTTGTAGTATTTAACGTGAACTTTGAAACGCCGTCAGCAGAATTACAAAATAACTATTCAATCAAAAGTTATTAACAATTGAAAATCGCAAAAATCGCATTTTTCGAGTTTTTAACGGCGTTTATCTCGAAAATTATGCGTTTAACAAAAAAATTGCAAGAGATATTTTCTTCTTAAAATGGGTCAAATAATAAGAAAGTACTTTTTATTTTGCCAAAAACTACTTAAGTGTTCAGTATTTTACAATTTTTTTGTTATTAAAAAACTTATCGACATCCGGGCAAACTTCTACCCAAAAAATTCGTGTTCTGTAGCTCAAAATACATAAAAAACACTTGGATAACTCCATCTAAATGAAGGAGGCAATTGGGACCCTTCTGGCTACAGGACTATGAGTCATAGTGTTATTTTAATCTTCCCTATTCGCATTCGAGAAATTAGTAGATACTTACCGGACATTGGCATCTGTTTTACCTGCGGTAGATTATAAAGTAATCATCATTATCGTCTCGGCTATCTTTACTTCAATTTTTTTGGACGGCCAGACACAGTGAGGGAGCCAGTTGTTGTCCTTTAATGTCAGTGGTGTTTCGATTTTGGTATTATGAAATCGACCTTTTTGTATTATATTTTTTGTGACGTATAGTATACGCAAGTTACGCAGATTGAAGTCAATCTGTATTCTGCTTCTGTTCGTAGCGTTGTTTAGGCGGTTGTCATGGCAATAGTTAATATTTGGTTTGTACAATAATTGTAGAAATGTTTCCTATGTATGATCCAGTATGTATTTTATTGAAAACGCCATTTACCAGATGGAAAATTGAGGACAAAAAGAATTTTTTTAATTTCGACTTGTGCCTTATTCTCTCGATATGAAAAAAAGGAGAGGTCAAAAGACGTACACATTCGAAAGTTTCGGAATGAATGGTATTCGGAGTATAAGTGGTAGTGTGGAAGTGAAGTGTTTATTTAAAAAAACTTTTCTATCACGCGCGCTCGCTATGGGACCTATAGTGTAGGGGGTTATGTGCACGGAAAGTGCTAGATAGTACAACAGCTGGAGCGTTGCGCTATGAAAATAACATCACGCTGTTGTACTATCTAGCACTTTCCGTGCACCTAACCCCCTATGCTATAGGTGCCATAACGACTCGCACTTGTGATAGAAAATAGTATGTGCAACTCGTTCGGAAAAGTTGCCATAGCGCCACTTGGGCGCTTTCCGCACTCGCTTCGCTCGTGCGTCAACTGCGTCCGCGTGGCGCTATTGGCAACTTTTCCCCCACGCGTTACACAATGTACTATTCTGTATGCCGTGTTTAATTGTGGGTGTAATAGGCCTGTCAAAATCGACACAAAAAATCGCTAAATTTGCAAAACATGATGCGGAAGCGTACATAGTTGAGGATGTCTTTCGTTTCGTCTCCTGCATATAGGGCAACTAGGCACTTGTCACCGGTTGCTGCGACTTGTTGGTGTGTGGCATCTGTCTGGAGGAAACCTCTTGCTTGGTCCACTAGGGCTTGATTTTGTCTGAAGGGGCTTCCGTACTTTTGTGAGGACAGCAGCCAACGCCAAAGCGAATCTGGTCCGTTTGCCCCCAACCAAAGAGGCTGTGTTGTATCACCACTACCGCACATACCACTAGGTGCAAAAGTGGTTGGGGGTGGAGAAAGAGGCCACCGACTGGGATTGGGAATTGACCTCGGCTGGACTCATCCCCATTACAAGTCTGCAAGATCCTGCCCCCGCAGAGCTCCTAAAACGAATCTCTTGCAAATGCAAGAAGGGGTGCAGAGGTGGCTGCACTTGCCTCAAAGCAGGGCTCAGATGTTCTGTGATGTGTGCTACCTGCTCTGGGGAAACGTGCCAGAACACTGCCCTTATCATCATTGAAGATGACTACGATGACGAGCCTCTAGACAACACTGACGATCCACCAATACTGGAGTACCTACCTATAGAAGAAGACGGCGACCCACCAATAGTGGACGACATACCTATTGAAGAGAGCAACGAAAGTGACGGCCCAGGATCATCAAAAACAAGGCGACGAATTTGACTATGTGTCTAATTTGATTGACTGATTGATTGATTAAGTTACTGTACTTTTGATTACTTAGGTTTATATTAAAATACATTTCACCGTTTTTTTAAATGATTTCATGCCTTCTTTTTCATTACCAAACCAAAATACAAAAGATAGGAAAGGTTATGGAACATTTCTGGAAAAATGTGATTTTACCTTATATGGGTTTTTTTGCGATTTTGAGAGATCTACGAGGCTTACAGACCCCGCTCTACGCTTAATTTAAAGGTAATGAAATTGCCTACAAATTATATTCTACAAGTTCTACGCATAGGATCAATGATTTCGACACAATTTCGGTCCAAAGAAGGTCTAAAACTAAAATTTTCAATTTTTGGAAAAACTGGCCTATTTTCAAAGTGCCGTAACTCGGTAACCAATTGACTTACAGAACTCCGGTTAGGCTTAATTTGTCACAAATTTGATACTCTTAAAAAACGTATAGAGTAGCTTTTGACGAAAAATACATGGATTAGGAGATATAGAGCAGAATCTGAAACAAGTAAAAAAAATTCGCGGTTTTTGGTGTGTAAATTTTTTCCACAACTTTTTGAGAGTTGCAAACTTGGGTATACATAGCCCTAATGGGTCCAAACAACATACTAAAAAATCAGAGATACATCATGTTTTGTGAATTTATTGTCGATTCGACCGGCCTATAAAGTCGGGCGTGTGGAATAAGAAGGGATTTAACAATTTTGGGAACGTCACGCGAGGTTGTCGTAACCACAAAGCTTCTTTGGGACATACATGTACGGTGTGGTAATGTTCGCTGAAGTGCACAAGCCGAACAAATATTTCTATTTTTTATAAAATCTAAATGAAAATCCTTCTCACGAACGTCAGTTTTTCGGTAATATTGCAAATACAACTAAAAATTTCCAGATTCATTTAAAGCGGTTTGACCTTGAAATATGCTTCACCTATTCTCAATGTCACTAGCCTCCATTGCCGTAACATACATGTAATAAATTAAGACATAAAAAACACAAAATATATCATTTTACAAACCAATATCCAAAGTGAAATAAGAGAGTAAGGTAATAATTATTATTTTCTTATTATCAATGACATAATTTTAAAATAAATAAGTATTATCGGAATCAAATTTAGTTGTAAATTGTCTAGATTAAACTCGTGTACAGACTAAACGACATATCTGGGGAAATGCGGGATATCTGGAAAACGATGCAAGATAATAAAATTTGATATTGAGACTTCTTTTTATTGGTGCATCAATTTTGATGTGCAGTGTATAACTATTTACCTTACATTTGAGTGACAAACACTGAAAATATAACTTCGCTTTCAGAATTTAATTATCTTGAGCTTCCAAGAAAAATGCTTGAACAATTTAATTTAATTTTTGTCCATTTGGAAGGCTATAGCAGTCTCGTGACATCTAATATGACAGCTGTCAGCTGTCTTACCCAAACATTAAAAAATATCTATTTTTCTCATGTATTTGTACATTTTACGATTCCTGTAGTACAAAAATATATTATCGATTTCGATCATGAGTGCATAAGTTAATTTAAAATATTATTAATTCATTTGGCATTTATAAATCTCCTGCATCCTTTTGCTCACTTTGAAGTTCGTTTTATCTAATAACAGAGATTACCGAGATAAAAATTTCAGTTGTGGGTATATTATGAATATCATCTCAAGGATAAAACATTTTCATCGATATTTCAGTAGTATTTCATCTCATACATTACACTTTGTTCTTTTCACTGTTGGGTTTAAAATAACTGCTTTATTTTTCTAAAGTTTCATATGTTACGGCTAACTCCTCCATAATAGAAACACCGTTTATTTTTAACTGTTTTTTCTTGAAATAATAAAGTTCGTCAATTTTTCGTAGCATCTATTTAAATATTTCGCAAAACTACTCCTATCGTTTGTTCCAACACAATTTTTATCTCTGTAGAATGTATTTGCCATGCCATTTTCCAGGAATAAACATAAAAATAACATAATGACCATTCTCATTAGTTTCATTAATAATGAATCATACTAATATAACTAGGCCATTTACAATGTACATGTCTATATGAGGTAAATATTTATTTTTAAGAGAAATTTAATCAATACCTATGTTTGAACAAGGAACGTAAATATTTGACTAAGGTTAGACAAAAAATAGATTTCAATGCTATTAATAAATTAGTACCCACTAAAAATAATACAACAGCAACAGAAACATTGGATTAAATAGCATCTTGAATGATACCGCCGATTTATATTTTCAATCTGTACTAAATTTGATTAAATATAGTCAACTAGACTTACGTTATTAATATAACAGAAGCACTAAGACAAAATGCTTATAAATATTATACAGCGTGTTCAGTTATTAGTCAGGCAAACCATATCAATAAATTTTACCATAAAAATGAAGGGTATTCCCCTGTCATGATGTCATTAATTTTAACCACGTATTCGGAAGACCTAATAAAGACAAAGCGTTCAAACGTTGAAGCGAAACAGCTGATTTCTTCAGTGGTCTTGAATTTTTTCAAAATCAAAATGCAGCGGATCCCAGCTATAATTTAACAAAATGCTATGGACACAAGTGTGTTTTAGCCGTACTAGCATTTTAAAATAGATGCCATACTACTCTCTGAAAAGCAATAAGCCACTACGTACCACAAACTGAATAATTCAACATAATACTACACAACACACTCATATTCAATTATAAAACATAGTGAAAACGTTAACGTTTTGTCGTTTACTACAGATTAAAATCGCAGTGAAAGCTAGGTTAGTGACCGAATACGGTAGGTCAAGAGTCAAGATCACTCTCGATAAACCTTTGTAGGTCAGCAGTAAAGAGCGGTCCGAAAAGGAGTTCAAATAATGATTTGAAAATATCTTAAAATGAATGACATTATGACTGAATCACCCTATATGTTCTTCATGTACATTTCATGTAAATAAAAACAACTTCATTCTCGGACCCTTTTATAAAAAAACAAATGTTACGCCATTGTATGAAACAAGAAAAATGACATTTAAAATTTTACTAACTGTTTGATTTAAAATATATAATCGGGTGTTTGCATAAAAAAATATGTATTGTTTTGCTACAAAATACTACAAAGTTAATGCGAAATGTATAAGTAATTTTACTAACAACTTGCATAAATTTTTGTCGTAAAATTTTAGTTAAATAAATTTATAACATTAAAAAAACAACAATCGATTTGTGGCAAAACACTGAAATTATTTTTAACATACTTTATGTTGTCCCAGATTTTACTAAAGGCCGAGTACATCCGCGGTAGGACCGCAATAAATTGGAGCTATTGGTCCCAAAAAGGAACTGACTCCGGCACTGACCTTGAGAGCAAATATAATATTTCAAATAGGTGTTAACATTTTTCACATCGTTCACCAACTAATTTGAATAAAAGCTGAATCATAATCAATTTTTCAATAGATAAGTGTTTACTTTTAGTTTTAATAAACTGCCGCCGACCTTTAACAAGATTATTCGGAGACCAGTGCAGCAACAGTCGACCTTCAAAATAAATAAAGTCTGTGAGAAAACAATTGATGTAAAACAGACCTCGCGAGATATACTCGACGTCCCAACATCCGCTTTAAAATTGCATGTTATGTAGTTCTTGGTATATTTTAGGAATACAGTTCTAAACCCCATTTTAATTTAATCAACTTTTAGTCAGTAAATTGATGACGATAAAATTGGTTTTTATTTATTGGCTAATTTTGAGACCTGTCAGTAACTTTATTTATTCAAGGGTACTAATTTCTTGCCACCAGTATTTATTTTAAATTTCCACAAAAGTTTTACAAAACTGGAAAGATTTGATGCAAGATCTCTAAAATAAAAATTTTCCATGTAGGTTATTATACAGTCCAATCGAAGTCATCAACTGTAGACCGTCTTGGTGATTTCATATGATAGAGGTAAGGCCATTTGAAAGTCTCTTTCTAAGGTAATACACTAGTCACAAAAATTGACGGATATTAAACAAATCCCAAATTCTTGGGTGATTTTCAAAGAGCTAAGACTTGGAGGGAAATAGTTGTAGTGAGATTAAAAAAAAGGAAATTGGAGGGTTCAAGTTTCTAGTTTTCGGATTCCAAGTTTAAAATTTCGTAACGTGGCGGTTTTTGAGTAATCATAAGAAAACCAAAAAAAAAATTTTTTTTTCCAAATTTGCGCTTGTTTTTAAAGAGGTCTACGGACTACAACAATTTTTTTTTTGGTAAATTCCCTGCAATTTGGGCGGTTCCGGAGTCTTGTACAATGATTCTCCGCTGTCATTTTTTAAAAAAAGTAAAATTTTGCATGATTAGGGATATTTGAATAACTTGACATAACTTTGCAAATAATCTAAGGATATTGACTGTAACTTTTCCACCTAAAGTGTCCTGATAGTTTCAAATCGCTGTGATTTTTTTTCCTAGTGCCCGGAATGTTTAAATTCTTTTTTGCTGAAAATCAATGTAACGAGTAATTTTTCATTTTTTATTAATTTTTGTAATAAAAAATTAGAACATAAACTATTTTTTCATTTTTTTTTATAACATATCAACAATGCGTCACAATCTCAAAAAAATTTTGGTTGATTTTTTTTTAACGCTATAACTGTCAGAGATAGCTCTAAATGTCAATATAAAAATTAATTTAAAAAAGTTGATAAAGGGGGTATATCAATTGATCGCTGTATTTCGTTCCCCAAATTTTGAATTTTTACCAAGTTCTTCAAAGTTCAAATCATTTACGTAAGCTTTCTTAAAAAAAAAACCAGTTTTTTTAAAAGCGTCCAAAATCTCCTTTCTGGACATTCGAATTTTTTTCAATAAAGAAGATTTGTTCATTTTTTTGCAATAATTATTAACGTTTTTTGAGGAAGATATTATGGATTATTGTTAAAAAAACATTTTCAACTTAAAAAAATTAATAAATAGTGAAAACTTGCTCATTACATTGATTTTCAGCAAAAACGACAAAAAAATTTCGGGCAACAGGAAAAAAATCGCAACGCTTTGAAACTATCAGTGTTTCTTTAGAACACTTTGAGGTTCAATAGTTAGTCAATATTCTTAGGTTATCCATTATTTGCCAAAGTTATGCCAAGTTGTTCAAATATCCCTAATTATACAATCTTTTACATTTTTTCCAACCAACATCTTCAGTTCGAATAATATTTTTTTATCAAAAACCAATAATTACGATTTGTAGAGAATACTTTGCAGTTTTCAAAACTCTACTTGAATTTTCTGTAAGATCATTATTTCCCGAGTAATTGGTTGCCAAAGTCAAAAGTGATTTTTTGCTCAACGACAAATCATCGTACAGGGCTCCGGAGCCACTAAAATTGAAGGGAATTAAATTATCTAAAAGAGCAGCTTTACGAAGAAATTACCAAAAAAAATATTGAAGTCCATAGACCTTTTTAAGTCAGGAAAATATTTGGACATTTTTTTTTTGGTTGGTTTTCTTATGATTACTCAAAAACCGAGATCCGAAAACCAAAAACTTGAAGCTTCAATTTCCATTTTTTTATTCTCTCTACGACCTTTTCCCTCCAAATTGTAGCTCTTTGAAAATCACCCAAAAATTTGGGATTTTTTGAAATAACTTAATTTTTGCGACTAGTGTATTGATGGAAATTTAAAACTAATCTACCTTTACTGAAATGACCATTAACATTCCACCTTACAGCATTATTACATAATGGAAAAGAAAACATCAGCATAAACTCAAACGCAAAGTACCTACTGACAACATGGAACGTAATCAAAAAGGGATACAAAAATTAGCTTAAAGACAAAAAGAGCATTAGTATCAAGAATATTATTTAGTCAATCGTGCAATCAGTACATACACAATTTATTTTATTGGATCTTATTCTTGATGGGGGTCTAAAATAATCAGTTATCAGATTGCAGACAAAATGTTCGTATGAACTCTATTATATTTATTCAACATTCGAAATTATCATAAACTGTAACAATTAAAAGTAATAGCGGAATGTGATTTCTAGAAAAACCACTTGACGATGTTTTAACTGCATACGCCGTTGATGATGCCCAATTATTGTACTGACGTCACTAATATTTCTTCTAATCGACTAGAACGAACCAAAGGCAAATATTTCAGTTACTAATTATTGTGGGTATGTATATATTGCATTTCAAACGTTTTTAATAAGAAACAAATTAGGAAATAATATCAACTGTTTCTAAGATGTCCTTATTTGATATAACTTAAATCTATGAAAATAATGATATCTCTAAACAAAGACCCAAATTTACTTTGTCGGTTGATATTAACAAAAGAAACGTGTAAAAGGTTAGAGATAAATTCAAAATAATTAAGAATAATTTTATTAGTTCTGGCCTTGACTCGAAAATGACTACAAAGAAAATTGAACTTATTTATAAAGATAACTTGTAATGTTATGTTATGATTACGAATTAAAAATAAACATACACTTTTTTGCGTTGCGTACATGAGCATATACAAATCTGATTTTCGAGTATGAGTTCTCTAAAAGTAAATAAACATATTTTTAATTTATCACGAAAATTGTAGGCAATAAATTCATAATCAGTATATTACATTTGCATATTTTTAAGCAGCATTGCACTAAACTTTAAGAGGGGCGTTTATATGTGCAATTTTTTGTCCAACATTTTAGAAAATCTAAACAAGTTAGAAACAATATATCTTCACTGTAGCAGTCATATAAGTTTTCTTCATCATATAAGATACCTGACAATACATTCAAAATAATTTACGTCTTACGTTTCCTGAATTTTACACAACTGTTGAACTTACAGAAAGTCGCGTATGGTAATATAAACATAATCACACCTCACACCCCGCAGAATACCTTTAGGGAATTATTAACACATGTATCACAATTATTGAGTATCTTTACAAATTTGCTGGACAAAACAGGAAAGGTACATTTTCTGACGTTTACATGTTCTTCCTGATCTGTCATGTGAAAAATTGCAGGAAGCTGTTCTAAACGTAAAAGGATTATTCACGTCACAAATTAACGAAAATAGTTCCTATAAGGATGAAAGAATGTGTGTGTAAAAGCCTGGTTATCGAGATAAAGGGTGTTCAAAATCAATGAAAATACATGTTTCAAAAAAGTAGACAAGCGAAGCCATATAAATAATATTTATTTATTCGTGGATAAAATAATCGCTTAAATTGTTATCATTATTTCAAAAATGCATACATGACACTTTTAGAAATAATTGCCAATTGGTAACACTTTGTTATTTATCTCAAAAACAATGGATCCTATCGACACGCAGCAAGAATCCATTTTCATGTTTTAAATGTTTTATAATAATAGTGAGTGTAGTTTGAAATATCTTGAATGATAACAAATTTGCTAGGAGAAATTACAGAATTCATATCCAAAACTAAACCCTTGAATAGAACAAAAGCTAACATGTACAGACATTTGTAGATAATCAGAACCTGATGCTGCGCTTCAAATTTTAATGAAACCGTTTTATTCGTTTTCTCGTAATTAAAAAGTAATTGCATTTTTTTGAGATATTTAATACTCTGTATCTCGAAAACGAAGAGTTTCTGTGCCCGTACTTATAAGAACTTTTTTGTTAATTTCTGAATCCAACATCAAAGTTTGGCCAAATATTTTAGTTACACCCTATATAATTTCACTTATAGAAGCCACCCTGTTCTATTATAATCTCTTAAGATTAAACTAATTATGTAATTAAATTCGATTCTATTAAACATACAAATTAGATAGGCTTCAAATTGAGCACGAGATAATCAGAAAACACAACATGTGAATGTCACGTTGTGATTACACATATTTTAATGTTGCTTTAAGTCTCGCGTCCATTGTTAAATTTATAAATGGCTAATATGGTATACTATTTAGGTCAAATTTTTTTGGATGCTATTTTTTACAGTTATCTTTTTCAGCACTACCAGGTCCGTTGTAAGCACACAAGTATTTTTAATTTGCACCTAGATATTTCATACGTTTTATTTTTAAATTATTTTTTTAGAAGTAAACATTATTTAAGAAAGGAAATTAATTAGTTAACTCAATGATTCAAATGGTAACACACAATAATAAACAATAAAATTGAGTTGCAAGGGAGCAATGGTCAAAAAATCAAATAGGGATAAAGAAATAAAGCCTGCACATGGGCAGCGAACATTCTCGTGGCGATAAGTTGCGTTCCACTGAACGGTCAATTCCCAAAAAATGTTCCTTGGATAAAAATCGGATACATCGTTCAACCTTGTAAAACAATAAAACCCTTCGGGAATCGCTTTCGATGAACCGCATCATGAATGGGGCCTTAAACTGTTTCTAATTTTTAGCAACAATTGCTTACCCTTGAGGATTGCCGTCCATATTTACTATTCTAATCTCACGTTAATTTAACACAGTGACAAGTCACAGATTACACGCTTTAACAAGCATTTGAAGAATAAATCATACCAGAAAATGTTACACTACATTTGCTTATTGGTCTGCACCTTTTATAGTACTATTTTTGATATTTCCTTATTTGTTACTGCACACAATCACGCTTCATTCGTGAAATATCGTTCTACAAGTACGAACTATTCGATGTACTTTAACCAAAAAATTAAGTACCTACTATAACCGAGTGTATAACATTTGCGGACAAACGTAAGTGTTCGAAAGATAAAAGATCAGAAAAATTTTGCAAAGTAGCTCAGATCTTTTAAATAAAACGTTCAAAGATTTTGTAAGATATTGAATGATTAAATTTTTGTGCCACATCATTGTCTGCCCTAATTTGAAAAGATTTAATACTCAAACAAAAAAAAATAATGCCTGTTTATCTAATAAATTATCTGATACAATATCAGTAACGCGAATAGATAATTGAACGTAATCATAAGCACACCGTATTAATAATTGTATTACATATATTGGCAAGCGTTTAATTGAAAGAGTTAGATAGGTATCAAGCGCATTAAATTTTCGTTTTATTCATTTCAGCTATTCTGCAAAGTCACCACAACGTCACTAAATTTTAAAAACGCATCATTCTGATAATCATAAAGTGTACTTATTGTTATTAAGATTATTCACTGGGAATACTAAATATGATTTATTTTATTAAAAAAGAAATAATAACAATTTCGATATTAAAAAAGTGTTTTCACATATCATTTTACAATTTCTGATTAAAAACCAAGTTAAAAACATCCATACCAGTACGGTGTACAGAAATTTCGTTCATATATGTCGCAGACATTGGGTGGACATGGGGATTGGTTTGCGCCATTGTCTCCATCGAAATAATAAACGGGTGACGTGATACTATTTATAATTAAGTTCGAATGGGAGCAGTTATACAAGTTTTAAAGTAGGAACTAATGGTCCGCCACTATCAGCCCTAGCAACCTGTTCACTACTTTTCTATCAAGATGATAATAATAATAAAAACCACACGGCTATGGTTGTTTCTTCAATTGAATGGCGGTTGCTTCCCGGGCATTCAGTTTTATTCCTTCACAGAGGCATTTCCCTGTGCGTTCCTCTACCCTATCAGTTTACTTTTTACCAAACATAACCATATAAGGAAGTGTTTACAAAAGTCTTTCACACAGGCTAGAACTTAACCCTAAAAAGATAACAATTTGGTCCATATACTTGTAGGATTGACTATAAGTACACAGAAAACGTGAAAAAAGTTGATTTGGCCATAGATCCTAAAATGCATTCTATGAAGTTATGATCATTCAAAGATGGTTTTATATGCTGAAACCGCTTTACATTTACCATAAAAAAAGCTCCAAATGAAGCGACGCACAATCAAAGTGTCCACGACAACCTTAACCTTAAAGGAATAAAATATTTCTTTCGCATTTTCAATTACATTTCTTTAAATAAATATACAGGGTGTGCAATTTGAAATAACGCATTGCAATAGAGATGGCCAGATTACTCGTATAGCGATCCTACCTTGACTGACCGAGCCATAACGATCTTGCCTTAAATTAATGGGGCTGTAAATAGGGTTCTCCTATTTTGTAACTTGATTTGACCTTCAAAGAACCTTGAAGTTGACTTCTAAGTCATGATCAAGGCCACCATCGTATGATCCCATCACTTGGACTCATAACAGAAAGTCATATCTGAACGTATCCGGTTCCGGTATCAGAAATATATCTATCATATCTAAAATTCCTATTTGACCTTCAAATGACCTCTAAGGTTGACCTTTGAGTCAAGGACAAGCTCACCATCGAATGTCCCCTTCAGAACTCTACAACTTTTATGTAAAAAGTTTTTCTTGAAAATGCTTCCCTAAGAAGATAATGCAATGCGTTATTTACATTGGAACACCCTGTAGATTCACTGCCACGATATGGGTATTAGTCAAATGTATCCGAATTCGTAAAAATATAATATAAACTCATCAAATTGTCAAATAAATCAGAATATTGTAAACTGTTACTAAACTAACGACAAAAATAAATTTCTTTGGAGGACTTAGTCTGGTGAATTTTTATAAGAATGGCTCTTTTAAGTAAATAATGCTGCCAAATCATAATTTCAAGAGAATGTTTAAAATCAGCGACTCAGAACGATATTTCTGGGCACTCTGTATAACAATCGACCCATCCCGTGAACATAAACTTACAAAGAAAATTTATGAATTTATTTATATTATGGCAATTCGATAATATTTTTCATCCTAGTTTCATCTTACACAATCAAAATACGACTCTGTAATTTGATTACAAATATTTGTTATTTCTCGCGTAATCATCATTATTTTTTAACAATGAAAATATTTAGCAATCATTAGACGTATGCTTAAACGAAAAGTTTTCTGAGTCTTTCCAGAAACGCCGGTATAGGTTTGAGAAATATTAAATTGCAATGAGGACGAAATGCTATCACAGAAGCTTCTAATTTTCTACATACATGTATCTGAAATGATTGTATAAAATATTGAATATTTTTTAAATCTAAATAGTAGCCTAGCAAATATACTTATCGTCAGCAACATACATATACGCATAAAAAATAATACAAATAGATATATCCAACATAACTAACAATGTTTTTCTTACAAAGTTGATAAACTACAATTTATTTCGTAATGAGGAGTGCACTTCTATCAATCATTAAATGATAATCGTCTTTCCTTCGCAAAGTTACACAAACTATCAGAAATGGCTATATAGTTAACAAATGTCTTGATCACTTCGATTAGAACACATAAAAAACTTACTGTTATATAAACATATGTTGAAAACTCAACTATTTCCGAGGTATAGAGTTGACTCAAGCATGCTTATATGCCCTTATAAAAAACAGCATATTTACTTTCCGCCTCGATTTCAACAATAAAATTTCATGTAAAATAGAAATTATAACTATATTTATTTATTAAATTCGTCTTCATCTTTTGCTTTTCCTTAAAATAAAAAAAAAATTAAAATATATTTTTATAATCAATTTAGCCCTTAATAAAATAATTATATACTTGTTTGAAGCAAATATCCGAAATGGTTTCGGATGAAACCAAAGACAAAATCCTACTAGACTTTAGCAAGTTCACTTTTTGTAAAATATCTGAGGATATTGGAAAAACGTCCGTTTTTATTATACCAGCATAAAAATGTTTTTAAAATTATTTTCTGAGTTGCATACCCAGAATTGCACATCACTGATTTGCTGTATGAATGAATAAAAAAAAATGTAAATGAATAAATAGTAGTAATCTATATTATGCTAATAAGTGATAATATGCTTTGTAGTAGCAGAAATGGGCTAAATCTATGGTCAAACCATGTGACGCTCTATGCTCACGATACACAATGCTACTGACTGCCAAAAAAACATGTGCCATACACTCGACCAAGCATAGCGCCAAACTCACTCACTCACGTACAAACGACGATGAAATGTACGGCCAACGTCCCTCAGCAAAAAAACTGGATTATTCACCGGTACGCCACGCCGACAGGGCAGGCAATAAAGTGCCGCTATATACGTATCGAATTGATCGATGCGAAGCTTCAGATCAGAGGCAAACATGTGCATGTTTTTGTACAACACGCGAATAGTGGGATTAGTAAAAATAGCATCTATTTAAAACATCGACTATTTTAGATATGCGCCTGTGACCTCGGTAAATGTTGAACGGTAATTTCTGCTTTTGATATGGTATTTGCCGATAGCCGAAGACGATTAACCGCGCAACGCTTAGGACAACTGTTAATTATATTCTACAATCGCTTTACTTCTGTGTTAGAAATTATTATTTTGTTATCTTTGCTGGTACTTATTATTTCTGAAGGTTCTGACTTATTTTATTGACTAAAACGATGACTAAAAAGATATTCTATATAAGGCGTTTCCTGACCTACTGTACATACCATAAAGGTGGAGCGGAACAATATAATTGTAAGCAAATGCCGAATAAGTAGTGACCCAAAATTTGTGGATATACAGGATAAAAACATAAATTTCCAATAAATTCACAGTTAAAGTTTTTAAACCATTTGTGGGAATTAATTTGTTTTTAGTATACACCATATGAGACTAAAGATCAATGGACTCAACATTCCAAGATGGTACTGGAAACAATTTCATTTTTTGTGGACTCTTAGAAAAGTTTACTTGTATTATTTCATATAGCAAATTGAAAGTTCATGAACCATTGATAAAACCATGCGATGAATTTCATTTTCTTGATATACCTTTTTAATTAACTTTTCAATATCTTCAACGAAGAGTGATAGAGCCAATTCGTTCATATTACAGTTCGGGTATTAACAGTATTTTTTTACAGATTTTTACAAAAACAATCAGAAAACATAATGTGAGTTTTTAACTAGACAGAATTTGAAACTTATTATTTCTACATCAATAAAAAAAGGCGTTAAGTCTGATTAAAAAATATTACGAGAATTTTAGTGTTAACTCAGGAGCCGAAGAAAATAAGTGACAAAAAAATCAAATGCATTTTCTGGAACAACGATGCAACGTAAAATTTTGCGTGAAACAAGCTAACGGGGATGATGTTCTGTTCTGGGTCGTACACAATGTTACGAAAGGCAACCGACTTCAACTAATGACTCCTAAGTTCAGAAAGCAGAAAGTCAAAAATCTGGTGCGTGCAAATCGCTGACGAACTCTCAGAGAAACTGCAGAAGAGGTTAGCATATCAATTGGGTCATGTCATGAAATTTTGACTGAAATATTGAACATGCATCAAGTTGCAGCAAAATTTGTTCCTCGTTTAATGACCAAGCAACAGAAAGACAATCTTGTGGACGTTTGTCGCAACTCCTTGAACAATCCAATGATGATGAAATATTCATTCAAAGGATCATAACGACTACGATATTGAGACAAAAGTTCAATCATTATAATGGATTGGCAAAGGAAAGCATGTCAGTTTTGATCCAATATCAAAGTGATGCTCACTGTTTTTTTTTCCCTTCAATCAATTGTGCCTTTTGAATTATTGCCTCAATGGGAAACAGTGAATCATGTGTGTGTACTATCAAGGCGTTTTACAACAGTTTTGTAAAAAATCCACAGCTTTATCAATTCATCAGTTTTGTGCCAAAAATCAGATTACTATCCTGTCACCATCCTTACTCGCCAGACCTGGCTCCTTGCGATTATTGCTTATGTCCAAAATTAAAATCAGCGCTGAAAGGATGCCCTTTTCAAACAATCGATGACATCAAAGCAAATTCATCGCAGACTTTAAAGGTCACTTCAAATGAAGCTATTCAGGACGCTTCGCAAAATTAAAACACCGCTGAGAAAAGTGTATAAACAATGGAGACAGTACTTTGAAGGAGACAAGGACCAATAATGTGTAAAATTAATAATAAAGGTTAAAAAAATAAAGTGGAAATTAAATCCAAAAATTTTTATCTAACCCTTGTTTAAATAGTTATTTCATACTCGCCAAGGGTCTTACACATTAGCATTACTGTATGTACAATTCCTCATATAGCAACCTGTATACATCGATCCCTTATAATTAAAACAAATCAACCTTCAATTAAAATGGAAACCCCGAATGGTAAATAGCGGAGGACAACTACTGTTGTATCGATTTAAATTATGTCTTCAACAATAACAGATAGAGAAACAAGGCTATCGATTTTTTCACGCCAAGATAATTTTCTTCACAAAATGTCTTGCTTACAGATAATAATTGTATACCGAAATAAAGCGAAGCTAAAAAAATACAAACCTATACTCAGGCTTCTTAGCAACAGGTACTATTTCTTTTGGGGCACTGGCAGTCTCAGTCTCTGTATTATTATTATTATCATCGTGCCTATCTTCGACGAAATGGCATTTACACTGGGGCGACTGGGGGACGCAAAATAAATCACCGCTGGCCACCATGGTCACCAAACACATCACTGACGAGGGCAAATTATTATCACAGAAAAAAACAGTGAGAATGGACGAAAATTACGATTCGGTAAATTTACAAACAAAAGGCGCGATTTGAATTTTCAATAGTCACGGTGTCGTGGCTAGTCAACGAGGTGAAACGACGGCGTACCTTTCATACAACGGACCCGACCATAATCCATGGCAAACTGTCTTTTGTTTATATGGAATCGATACAGGCGACTAACCACCAGGATGGTTCGTGCGACTGTATAATGACTGGCATATGTATATTTGATTAATGCTAGGAGTGACCTCAGAAGCCGGCTTAAATACTAACTGATAAAAATAATTTATTACGCAGGTCCGTACCTCCAAATATTGTTGCTGCAAACACGGGAGCAGCCGCCGGCAACAATTCCTGATCGAAGACTGGTTCATATTTAATTTAAGTAACCTTGATTGTACGATGGGTAATAATTAATAATTTAATTGAACTCCGAGGTTAATAACCATTATTCACGGTTTCAAATTTTAACGCCTAATACAGAGATAATTTAAAACATATCGATCTTCCGCATTCGGAACTTCCTGGACAGTGGCGTATACAGACCGAGAATATGAAATTTCACATTCTGGGGAAGACTTAACTGAAAAATAAAAGGACCTTTTACAAGTGACTGTTCCTAAATATGCACATTTACAGGTGGGTGAAAAGTTCCCGCAATTTTTTTGGACAGTGATTTGATATTGTTATTGTTTTTTTTTTAATTCAAATAATTTAACTGAATTCGCCACGTAATTTTAACCTTAAGTATTGTTTTAATTGTTAGATTATTTTTAACAAAATTTGCGACCGAGAAAATGTGCGTATTACTATTGTTGAACTGCACAAGACGGAAATGATGCCGAAATTCGTCGAAATCCTGAACTCTCAATGCGCAAAATGGCCAAGGAGCTCGGAATAAGCGGTAAACGCGTCCGAAACATCATCAAGTGGGAGCTGGGACTTTTAAGTTACAAGGTTGCTCGCATTCACTACGTTAATGATCCGATGAAGGCGAAGCGACTACAAAATGAATCGGCTGGTCGCTGGTAGTCACGTGAAGGCGCTCTTCACCGACGAGAATATTTTTAGAACTGAACCGCTCCACAACCGCCAAAATCGTCGTCAGCTGCGCAGTCAAGACCAGCAGAAGACTGCCATTGCGAAAACCGTTGGACGGCACCATTTTCCGGCCGAGTTATTTCCAGGCGTTTGGGGCAAAGACATTTGGCCGCTGAACTCGCCGGATCTCAATCCAATGGACTATTCGATGTTGTCCATCAAAACTGCGTTAGAACGTGCCTGGGATGAAATTGCGATGGATGAATGTGCGACTATCGTTAGTAATTTTCGAAAACAACTGAGTAAATATATTGAAGCGAAACATGTGTGTTGGTTTGTTGTATTATGCGGTAGTTTCGAAATGTCTAAACAAATTGAGATAACTTTATGCCCACCCTGTTTACTGAGTCAAAGTTTCGCAAAAACATTAACAAAACATTGATATAATGAATCTCCTCATTTTTTTGAAGGAGACGATTCAAAGATGATTACATTTTCCCTGAAAATTGATAAAGGCAATGGAGAAAATGTGTTCTTTTTATCATTCTTGAAATGCAATTTTTCTTTTCAACAACTTTTTGCAAATTTTTACCATTTCGGTACACATTTGTATTTTTGTAATTTGTAAAAATGATATACGTATAGCTATAATTTGAATAACTTTACAATGTTCAAAATGGCACCATTATGCCTCGATACACTTTGCGATAGGTCTGCTAATTTGTCAATATCTTCATTTCTTCAGAAGATATTTAGACATATAACTTTTAAGGGCAAACGTTTATACATATAAGAAAATATTCGTGAATGTGAAACAGAAACACATTCTGTTATTTCACACTCCATTGTGTGACACCCTGTATAAAGTCGTATGTGCTATTACTCAGGATTTTCTGCAAGTTAATAATACTATTCTGTAAAGTTCTATTACTGGCTATAATACAATGACTTTCAATTTTTACATTATTTCTCTTAATAATGTATAGGTATATAAATAAAAATGTATGTAATAAATCAATATAATATTCCAAAAATATTAATCAGTGTTATATAAAATGTTACAGAAATATAAGTATGTAACATTAAGCTTAAATTATTGTCGAACCTTTATGGTATTATTCCTAGATGTAAATTTACGTCACTATTAAAATCACAGAGTGCTACGATGCCTTTTGTAAATTTACAGACTAGGCAACACAATATACATAATCAGAAGATAACAGAATACAGTCTCCGCTGTATTCTGTTTCATTCTTTGACTAGGAAATTGAAATATATTTTATTTTAATCAATATACAGAATGTTTCAGTATTAATTAACAAAATTTAAAATTTGAATTCGAGAGATCAAAATAAGTCTTATGTAGAAATGTTCAAAACGCTTTGTTTTAAAAATACAGGTGGTTGAAAATTGAAACAAATAAATATCACATTTTATAAAATACCTATCCCTAAAGCCTTGATTTAACTTGGACTAATGATTTATACAATTGTAGGTAAAAATTCATATGCAGACTTTCAGCCAGTGGCGGAGATACCTGGGATTACTATTACTCAAAATCCCAAAAATTGAACATCACTGAGTATTTTTTTTAATTTTATGAGTGCTTGTAACTCCTAATGCTGCTTCTAACAGAAAAAATTGTTTCCCTTTTATTCCAAAAAAGAACCATTTTTTACTTAATTTTTTTATGCTTACCTTTTCGTTAAGCACTTTGATAAATCTAAAATAACAACCAGACTAAAAAAAATATGATTTTTAATTAAAAAGTTTGATTTTCAACAAAGTACATTGGTGAGAAGTCCATAAAAGTCACCGACTTAGAGATATTGCTAGACGAAGTTGAGGGCACGATTCCTTAAAATACATAATGTTTATACTAATGAGTTTTTCGTATTTAGCTTGATTTCATTATAATATAACCCAAAAATTCTGTTTTCTTTAATAAAATGGCAATTCCTTTTTTCTTAGAAATTCTATTATAGGAGTTACAAGTAGTCATCAAATGACCAAAATATTCACCGACATCGACTTTCTGGGGTTCGTAGTGATAATGACTCCCGATACTTCCGCACCTCAGTTAATGTAATAATTTATATACGAATTCAGGGTTCCGATCAGTTTTTCACAAAATTATTATTTTTATTTTGACTACCTGAATTCAAAGTTTAGTCGAGGTCGATAAACCGTAAAAACAAATTCTCAGAGTCTTTTATCAATCCTTTTACCACATTGTTTATATTATTTCGCTACGTTCCTGTTTCTAGATAAAGCAGGCAAGGAATAATATGTTGAAATAAACTATCATGTGGTTCCACATCATGTGGAAGCTTAATCAGTGAATTTATAAGCTTACGCTACAGCGTAATGAATAGCATCATTTATTTTCTGTTGTCAACAGTTGTGAGAAACAGCTACAGAAACAAAAATATCAACAAAATCATTTTCCAAAACGAAACAAATTTATAATAAAAGATGTACTCACATGACCATTGCGGAGTTTTTCATAATACGACCACATGGTCCGAACTGCTGGACAGGCGAAGGAGCATTCAGCGACCTTGTTCTCCTGCAAAAATTATAACAATTAGCGGCAAAGTTAATAACAGACTGCTACTAACGAAATGGTTGGTTACAAAGACAATACAATACTAATATAATATAATTACAAAAATTTATAACCTAATAATTGGCAGAATAGATAAGACAATGACAGGAATTTGTATTACATTACATTTTAATCATTATCAACAGGTTTATGTAACTCTAATAAGGTGTAGTAACGAGACTGTTAAGTGATCTCTATTATAATTAAAATAAAGAACTGTTTACTAATTTCTAATAAAAAATGCAAGTTGCCATTGATAAAAATATCTAACACAAAATTACAACAGAATATACAGAGTGCTCAAATTAAATGGGTACTACCACTATTACTATTATTAAATTAGCAAACAATTTTTTGCTGATTAATTTACACTAAAAGAAAAAACACAAAAAGACATAGGTACCGGAAGAAGAGCAGCAGATTATAATGGAACAGATTGCATTGTTAAGGTATTAAGGCACTTCAGAAAAAAGGAGTACGTACAAGGTTTTTTATCACTAAGCAAAAAAAAGCACAACAGGAGTTAAGGCTAGTAAAAGGCCAAAATAACCCTCTTTTCACCCCCTAGGGTATACTGCATACCTTAAGAATACGTGAAGATAGATATAACAAGGATCTATTATTACAAAAAGGAAAGAATATAAAAGCCTTTTAAGACTGACTCAGCCAGCCTGAAAAATCAGCCATCATATAACATACGCTAGATGAAGAACATACACTGTGTGTCGATTACATTTTGGAAACTAGGTTTTTACAACCTGGTGAGAGGAGGACTGGAATACTGGAAATAGTGGAAATCGAACATTCAAAATACGTGAGGCCACGCCCTCTCCCCCACTCCGCAAGACTAGAGGCGCACGCAGCGGTACTGATGTCATCAGTAACGCAAGCGGGACCTCTCACTTCTATCACTATACTGCGCACGCCCAGATACGCGCGACACCGATGCTATAAGACCAGTAACGAACGACGAAACGTTTGAAAGCAATGAATTCAACCAGTTACGGAGGCTACTATGGAACGAATCAGAGGATCACCATTATCTGAGGGGTGATTCCATCTGTAGCGGCATTAGTATCAACAACAAGAACCGAAGTTAACATCACGGCGAGCCTAAAGGCTCTGATAGCGGGTCTGCCCCTACATGACCTAGCCCGAGAACAACAAGAGCACATTAAAGATTTCTGGCTAAGACTAAGGATGTGCAATGTAAGTCTAACTTGGCGGCAACCATGTTCATAAGCCACGGCAAAGGACCCGAAAAACCACTATAATTTAAAAATAATGTAAAAATATTGGAATGGAATCATTACTTTGTCTTGTAGATATAGTCCAATTAACTAAGCCTTTAAATCGAAATTTTGTCAACTTGGCTGAATTTTTTATATGAGTTAGTTTAAGGTATATTATAACAATAAGTGAGAGTAATTTTTTGTTCAAAAAGGGTAAGAGCTAGAAAAAAAAGTTTTTCATGAAAGTTGTAAAGCAGACAATTCTACATAAAAATGTTCTCTTAACTTTTTCTTGTACTATTAAAATTAACAGAGGAGGCTAGAAGTTAAGGGAAGATTTCAGAAATTTAATTTTGTTAAATCATTAAAATTAACGATTAAAAATTTGATTTTTTGTTATAACTTTCTTATTAAAAATTAAAAAATATATCTATTTTTCTGAAAAGAAAAGTTACATATTTAAGAGCAGATTGAAAAAAAAATTACAAAATTCAATCATTTTTCTGTTATGATTTTTTTTAAATTTCTGAAATCTTCCCTGTTTAAAAACTAAAATATCATTTACACACTGGTTTATTAAGAATTCTCAATTCTCAAATCCAACTACATGACCCTTGCGAACCCAGCCTGGAGTGTGTTTGAACGTCAACTAGAATACCCTGTAGCTTATTAACCGCAGACGGATACCTGACGAGTACACTAGTAACCTAATGGGATTTGCTTTCCGGTCAAATTAGCTGAAACTCTAGTGTATTGTCCTAGTTGGTGTTCTGATCAAAAGTTCCCATAAGCACGAGGTCTGAAAATGAAGTGCCAAAGTTTCGATATGTGGCTATCTGCTGATTAACTAGGTTAGGTGTTTTACAAAAAGAACAATTTACTAGTTTCAGCCAATTTAACCGCCACCCAAATTTCATAAGGTTGGTGCGGGGTCCTTTCAGTAAATTCTTTTAAACAGTTAAAAATTTTCACAAAAATTTGTACGAGCTCTACGCTCACACAGTTCTCGTACCTCATACCATCCAAGAATGCCTGACTGACCTTGCAACGACGATCCTCAGAAATACAAGCTCCTAAAGCTTCCATAGCAGATACCCTATGGAGACCCCGCAGACGCAAGCACCTAAAGTTTCCATACCAAGTACCTACTCTAAGGAGACCTCACAATACAAGCTCTTGCAGCCTCTACACTAGGTACTATCAGGAGACCTCACAATTTTTAGTGCTTCGGCAAAGCCAAAAAAAAACAAGAGAATAGCAATGCGAACAAACTAAAGGGTAGGCTAAGCATCTCATGCATGGAGAAAGAGTGACAATTTCGGTCTACTCTCATTCAAGCGTATGTTGTGGTTGGCGTGAAGAAAAAAAAGTGACGTCCGATCATCCAGTCCATGTCTTCACCGGCGAACAGGCAACTAACCTCCCGGCACCGCAGGCGAAATACAAGAATCTCGGTACTGTCAATTAATCCATCAATAGGGATATAGAAGTGCAAGACCACCTTTCATACCGCCGAGGAATACAGCCCATCAAAATCCACGACATGGCGCCCAACATGGGGCCACGATGTTTAAAATGACATAAATCATGTAAATTCAGGACATAATCTTGAATCCTGAAAATGCGTTCTAATGGTTCTAACAGAATAAATAAAAATATACAGGGTGACCCATAACAAAAATCAGAGTGCAAGCCAATAAATGCCTGAAATGTGTTGCAAATTGTTTTCTTTTATAAGAGAATTCATGAAAAAGATTATTTGCTATTCTGATATCTCCAAAGATAACGAAGTTATAATCGTATTTAATATTTGCGCGTGATGACCCTGTACATACGTAAAAATTTAATAATAACTCGTACCCTATAAAAATTTGTACATATTTTTATTGACTGAAATAAACAATGATCGATATTCCAGCTACCGTGAATGTATGCAGTGTAAATAAAACTTGAAACACGATAACTTGAAGTACTAAAGCATTGTGAAATGAGAAAAACAAGCAATGATTACTGAACGAAAAACATAATTTTAGAAAATAATAATTTAAAAATAACTTCTCAATCTCTACAGCAATGAAGATATGTAAATATTCTTTGCTTAGACTGTAAAGATAAAACGGAACTCGTAAAATATTAACAAAAAGTAGCTACGATAGGAATGGCTTGGTAAGTTATACTGGAGGAATTTTTTTATACGTAATAACAATACGTTGTCATACCTGTTCATCGACCGACCACTTATCTAACAAATATTATGAGCAACTAGCATATTTAATATTTCGGAAGAGAAAATATATTTTACAATCTTTTAATTTTATCGTAGTAAACATTATTTTTTAAAACTGTGATAAACGAAACATTTATATCACGTTTTTAAGTAATTATAAAACTGTATACATCAACCAAACGCTATTATTAATTTGTTATTAAGTACATTACGAAATGTTATTTTACGTACAGATTTAAATATAAACGTATCCTATAAAAATATGTTCAAATTATTATTGATTGAAATACACAATGGTCAATATTCTCGTTACCTTGAAGGCAAACCGAGAGGTAAGCATTGTAAATAAAATGTAAATAGGATAATTTAGATTAGTAGTACTATCCATCAATAGTATGCATTGTCAATTTAAAAAGACAAAGATATAATATTCAACCTAAAATATAACTTAGAAAATATTTAAAAAATACCTCCTCAATATGATATACGAATAAATGTATCGAAATATTTATTACTTCTGTACTATAAAGATAAAACAAAAACCGATGAATAATAAAAGTACATACATGGGATTAGATAGCATGTTTTAAGCTGGGAATTTTTTTTATAAACAACGATTAAAAATACCTGGTCATCTCCTGTTCATCGACCAAACTAACGCATCGCGAATAGCTGCTGTTGGAGGTCATTTCGTATTTTGGCAGAGACCGTTCAGGAACGTCTTATTTCACTGAAACCGCCAACGAAACTGAGATAAATTTAAACGCTAAATAAACACGAAAACGAAGCTACCTACTGTTTATCATTGAATCGGAGCGCAAATAGAATCATTGTTCAGTGTTAACTGTATCTCTGAAATAAAAAGAAGTCCGATTCTGAAAAACACTCGGAAAAACACTAGGCTGATCGTTTCCCACCTTGCCAATTCGCAACATACTGAGCGTCGTTTACCATGCAAACACCAATTAAAAAGACTAAAAGGGGCTAATAATAAAAATCGATAATCGCTTGTATGAAAGGGTATTACCTGGTAGCAAGAGAGGGGAGAGACCAATTTGGGCTTCGCTGCAAAATTTTGAACACTTATTTTTATGATTTGTACTATACTATACAAAGTTTAACGTATTTAGGGACATTGTAAACCAATATCTTGCTGAAATCTGAGCTGCGATATTACTAATTTCTGAAGTATGATGCAAAAACTAGTCAACGCAGTTTTTATTTTTATATTATTTAAATTCTAGGTACAAGACACTCTACTGGGCATAATAGTTAAAACAATTAACTATCATGCCCAGTTCCAATTAATTGGATTAACAATTCAAAAAAAAAGCAACGAAACAATTTGAACAAATTGAACACTGCCGTACTACAGCGAGTTAAAAGGCAGGCAGACAATTTATTAGAAAAATTATTAGAAAAATTGGAGAAAACACTAATGAATTCTACAATATAACTTTTCAAAACGTTTACCATTACACTTAAAATGCTTGATGGTGGATATGAGAATTTTAGAAAACTAATTTAATTCAAAATAGTAGGCGTCTTAAATAGTTATTGTAAAATTTTTAATAAATTTTACCATATTATATTTTTCGAAGGTGTTTCTTATAGCATGGTCGACCGTGGTACTGATCTAACAATAAAACGTTCATAATTTCATAAAAATTATGGCTTTTTGACATGAAATTAATTTACACATTCATGTACTACGCGCTCAAACATAATTTTCATAGCCCTTCTTGATTTAGAAAATGTGATTATTATCCACTTCCAGTTTAATCAAATCTAAAGAAAATTCAGTTTTGCATTTACAGTCCGTACGATATTTGTTGAGATAGAATACCAAGAAGACCTCTGAATCACTTTTTTGCAATTACTCGCATTCAACACCCGAGGTAGAAAGACGTTAGCGGCGTTTCGTTTATTCTAGCAGCTTGCAGTGCATACTGTGTTTTGCAGTTACGAAGACGTGTTTCTTCGTAAGTGTATCGTCCTCTGCATTTTCAATGTAATTTCTTATTAAAATAAATGAATAGAGGTGAAAAATAAAAGAAAATAATTTAATTCGTCGAAGAGCATCATGTTTAACGTGTATAATTTTTATTTTTTAATATTCTGAAAATATCGCGGAAAATTTGAAGGAACGCCCCTGCCGTGATAAATTGTTACAGTAGTTCCGATGACAGAACTTTATTGTCTTATTCTTTTCTTGGAATTGTATCTCATCAAATATTGTACGGACTGTGTGCCTATGTTATATTTCATACAAAATTTGATTAAAAATCAAGATACTGATTGAAAACTATTTTTCTATTTGAAATGTATTATAGATATACTTTTTTATGCCTGTACCAGTAACCACATCTTTAAGGTTTAATTTCGAAAATAAGTACTTCGGTATTTGATATTTTCGAGGATTAAGTTAAAAAATATATCAAATAACAGTGAAACGGAATGACACACTTAATATTGTTTAGTAGGGTTCATTTAACAAGAAATTTTAAATAATTTAGACGGCGTCCTATTTTAAAAAATAGTAAAAGATAAAACGCATAAAATTTAGTTAAATATTACTGCTTTTTAATGTCAAAATAAGTATTCAATAATGACAACTGAAAGAAAATGTTTTATAAAATTTGCAGTCAATATAAATAAATTATTATGCGTATTTATTTATCAACAGTATTCAGAACATTCACAGTTTATTTGTTAACAGATTGTGAATGTGAATATTCATTCACACAGAATAATTCAAAAGCTTTTGCTGATTTCTAGCCAATTCACTCGCCAAATCTCGCACCGTGGAGGAGCGCCTTAAAAAACTATAAAATTAAATTATAAACATTTTATATTTAAAACAATTTCCAGTAGGTACCAACTGTAACGTCTTGATTGAAAATAGCCAAGTATCCCTGCCTTCAGACTACATTTTGTTAGATAAAATGAACTTACCCATTTATTTGATAATCCATTTCTATTAATTTAAATAACTTATAAAAACAAATTCTTAATGTTCTGATGTAACAAATTAATTTTTACCCTCTAATACTAAACAAAATAACAGCAAAATTGTTATTTTGACAAACTTAACAGTTAAAAAAATGACAATGAAACACACTTACGGCCAAGTTCCTGACCTTCTCCTCCTCCTCCAAATATCGTCATCTTCAAAAGAATGCTTATCTAAAATTTCATTTGATGTTCTGCTCATATAACTATCATTTGAGGCCTTTTTATTATGTAAACAGGCTAATCTAAATTCTAACCTATCAGCTAGTCTACATTGGTGTAGAGTAGACAAATCCACGTCCGAACCGACCCACAGAGAAGCCATTTTGCTCAAATATTGCAACTTCTGTAAATTATTCACTAAAAACTACACACAATAATATCACAATCACCTGGTGAGAATTAGGTTATATGGTATATAATTTGAAATTTCCATATTTCTTCTTAGGTTAGAATAGATCAACTTTCGTTATTAACAACAATGATTAAAATAATGCTCTATGCTCTCTTATGTACATAGTACGATTCACCTACTTGCAATTACGAGTTAAAACCAGGTAATAGCAAAAATGAGGCGAAAAATTCATGTTCTGCCTGCTGCTTACGTCTTACGTCAAAACTTTGTAGCCACTACATACATAACATCACCGTCGTACGGATAGTTACGCAGTAGCTAATCAGAAGAATGCAATTTGTTTCAGTACCTACCTAGATAAATATAGTTTAGCCTGATTCTATGAATTAAGGAGGTTCGATACCAAAAGAAAAATGGAATGTTTTCAAAGCAATTGAAATCTGTTAATAAATATGCAAACTGACTTGTGTAAAAATATCAGATCGATTGACAACGTAGTTTTTTTGAAAAATGATTTTAAAAATTATGCTTTTTAGGCTCTTATGGGAGTTGGGACAAAACTTTAATCAAACGTGAATATTGCTCTTAAAAATGGTTAGGATCGGGAAAATAAAATTGTAAATAAAGAATTAAATATTACTAAACATTTTAAAACAATAAAAATATGCACTTACAATGTAATTATTGAGATAATGGAATGAATAGATAATGTTTTGACAAATTTGAACAAACATCTGATCCAATGAAAGGAAATATGGCAACACTGTACGCTGTATTTAATGCTTTGACTGATGCGTTATATTTGAATAGCTCGACTATAGATTATAAAATTATTCCAGTCGAAAATATATGTAGTAATAATTAATATTAAATACATTTTTCGTGATCTAATGCAATATATTAGCAATTTGAAACAAAAATTGAAAGGATCTCTTTACAAAACGAACAGTATAGATGTTCATAATCTTCAATTTGACAAGTCGACGTCTCACTATCATACACTGAACTTCTTGATACCTAGTTATCATATGGATTCTCGGTTTGCACATTTTATTTTTTTCTCATCAATCCACATTCTGTTTTACACTCATTTTATATTACTTTTCAGTCATTACTTTTCCTTTGTACCTTGGTTGTTCATTCATGTTTACGGAATTCGCGCAAAGTTGACAGTAATGACAGTTGACCCAACTTTTACCACCACGCCATGGCAATGTTGCCAGATTTCCTCCATAATTTTACAAGCTCGTAATGAATAAATAGACGCTTTTATTCAAATAAAAAGTGAACTGACGTGTATTAGACACGAAAAAAATATGTAAGCTAATATGTGTTGTATAAATTTCATTCTAAATAGCATACTTAATTCGCTGAAATTAATTTATGTATTAAGACTCCCGTGTATAAACATAGGCATACTCTCCGCACGGCCCGCCTCGCAAGAGGTATATCGAACGTCCTTAATATATTGGAAATTTAGTATTTTTTTTTTAGTATAGACCCTGGAAACTTAAAGTTTGTAATAGCTGTTTTACATTGACAATTTATTGATTAATTAATTCATGAAGTCGTTTCATTAAGAAATTGGACAAGTGTAATACCTACACCTAATCTGCTGTCAAATAACTTCATGAATTTATTTATCAAGTTCTTGACGAATTAGAGCATGTAATAGCTGTTTTACATTGACAATTTATTCATGAATAAATTGATGAAGTTCTTCATGAATTAATTCACGAATTTATTGGTAAACAGTGCGGTTTTACACTGCTACAGATTTTGTCAAGTTTTTTGACGTATGAATCAGTTCTACCAATGAATCAAAGAAGCAAAATAGATTTCAGAAATGTCATCTTTCCACTCATATTATATAAATATTAGTTTTTGTAAGTAACAAATCAGTAAAAACAATGCAAAACTAGTACGACGCCACACAATTATTTACATATTCCAGTAACATAACCTCATTACTGATTTGAGGCTGGAAATCTGTTGGGTTGGTACTTCCGAACTTCACGAAGAAATTGACGAAAATTAGAACATGCTCTAATTCGTCAAGAACTTGATGAATAAATTCATGAAGTTATTTGACAGCAGATTTGGTGCATTACACTTGTCCAATTTCTTGATGAAGCGACTTCATGAATTAATTGATCAATAAATTGTCAATGTAAAACAGCTATTAGAGCAAAACCACACTGTTTACCAATAAATTCGTGAATTAATTCATGAAGTACTTCGTCAATTTTTTCATCAATAAATTTTCAATGTAAAACAGCTATAACAAACGCACATAATAATAAAATAATTTTAGGTAATGTTTGCACCTACCACATCCTATATGTACATAATTATCAGTCCAACTTTTGTAAATTATATTATACACATTAATTTTAATTACGCAGCTCTTGATAAGTACAAAAAGCAGGAAGCATTTTTTTGTTTTTTTTTTCATATGTAATTAATTTTATTGTTTCTACATTTATATTTTTGTACGTAAGTATTATAAAAACTTACTAAACGACTTCTTTATTATCCGCAAGCAATACCTTCTTGATTGATTAAACCCACCAATCCCACCATCTAACTTAATTTATGAGAATAAGAATAAGAATTGTTCACAGCCCATTTTACATTTTCAAGGTTTAATTTGTAATTCACTATTTTATTCCATATAAATCCGTTTTACATTATTTGCTTTGTATTGACCACTAAGCACAAATCTTGGATAAAGTTAATAAAGATTATAATAATATTTTGAATACTAAGGACTACTGATTTTTATCTCTCGATCTAGAATTACGTTGAATAATTACAATAGCCATTTAGGAAAAAAGAAAGTTTAAAAATTCAATTAAAAACAATAAAAAATCGGAAAGGATGGCTGGAAATCGAATCCTTCATCATTCCACCATCACATTTGTTCGAATTTATCCAGACAAAACATGTTAATAATTCCAATATATTTAGTTAAAAATAAATAGAACATGTTTTTTATTTTCTTATTGTGAATTCCTTCACCACTTCTCAAATTTTTAAAAATATAAATGCAAGCTTGATTGTAATACCAATAAAACATGGCGAATATTTCGAACAAGAAGCCTTTTGGTACAATTATAATTTAGACTTTTGGCAGTACATCTCGCGATTTGTTATGTTATGACAATGGAAAGATACCTAATCCACTTTGGTCGGATGTTAAGGATGGGCTCGGAAATGCAATATTTTATGCGTGCCACTGGTTTTATAAATTGCACTATTTATATCTAATCTCTCCATGCTACCGACATATTGTCACAAAAATCGCAGATTTTTAAAACTCATAAAAAGCCATATATTAATAATTTTCCTAAAACTGTCAGGAATTCCACACAAATTGAAAGCATTGGTTTTGTAAGGTATTGCTGTTGAAAGTACTGGTTATGACTTACGCATACACTAAAGTATTATTGGTTGCATAGATATATAACAATTAACGTAGCATTACATTATCTACGTATTAAAAAATAAACGTGTATAATCCGGTATGGTCTAGTGGCTAGGATACCTGGCTCTCACCCAGGAGGCTCGGGTTCGATTCCCGGTACCGGAATTTTTTTTTCAATTTCTTTTAATAAAACTGAAAGGAACTATGTATTATATCAATTTTTATTATAAACAAAATATAGCTTTTCAAGAGTGCAAGGTTTAGTTTAATTTTAATAGTCTGCATTAAACCTATGTACCTCATTTATTAATTTTCATATTAATATGCATGTTAGTATAATAATATATTATTATCATACAATACATACATATTGCTCTGCCACGAACAGGTGCGACTTGCAAGGGAGTTGCGGGGCATTTTGAGTTTGGCTACCTACATTTTTAATGGAAATCTTGAAGCTATATGAGATATGAGGGATAATTATGCGATACATCTACTGGATTGATTAATATAAAATACCTTGACTTTAAGGCGGACGTTTTTATGCGCAATTGTCAATGAATTTTTTGTCGAATTGTTTGACTAATTACTAATTTATTCTATATTGGGATCATTTGCACAATATTATGCTAAATTATCAATTGAATCTGCACATAATTGTTTATATACGGACAGAGAAATACTTATAGCGTAGCACTGCTGGTGTAGTGGTATCATGCAAGATTCCCATTCTTGCGACCCGGGTTCGATTCCCGGGCAGTGCACTTCTTTTTCTTTTTTTAATTAAAATTTATATGTAATAACTTATTATTGCTTATACTAAGAAAAATGTTCTTTATCTATTTTATTTTTAAATATTTTAGTTAGTTTAGTATTATTTTGTTTAGAAAATGACTTCGCACTAAAGTTTGCGTGCAAAAATGCTATATATGTTTTCAAAATAATTCACATACAGTGTCGGAAAGTCCCCATGGTTCATCGGCCGTTACGTGAGAGCGATAAAGAGTCATAGAAATACGTGCGATAGAGAAAGATGGCTATAATGAAGGCGTCTAATACCCGTCACCGCCCATTTCGCCCTTCCACAAATAAGATCCACTTCTTATTATTCTTCTTCTTCTCTTTCTCTATCGCACGGATTTCTATGACTCTTTATCGCTCTCACGTAACGGCCGATGAACCATGGGGACTTTCCGACCCTGTATATATCTTATTTATATATTATGAATTAAAATGGAAGTTAAAAATATATGCTATTCCATACAATTTTCTTAAATTTGGCAAAAATATATAATTCTGTATTCAAATTTTGTTTCTTCGTTTACTTTATATTGGATATTCTGACAAAGTCAAAACGAATACTGTTATTATTAAAATAAAAAAAAAATGCCGCCCGAGCAGGGACTTGAACCCTGGACCCTTGGATTAAAAGTCCAATGCTCTACCGACTGAGCTACCCGGGCTCTTTATATTTGGTTTCTATAGCTTTTAGAGTCTGTATAGCAGACATTATAAAACGTATACTAAAGGTAAACGCTCATTTATCCCCACCGAACGCAACGCACGCACCACCCGAATCTAAACAAAATATATTTTACATTGTTTTATATGCATTTGCGCTAACTGGTTCGAGTCACACGAAACGGATTAGAATTCTGCTACATAAACATATGGTATTATTAACCGTTAACGAGTTTATTACGTTACCTTGAAAATACTGTAATTTATAACCCGGAAAACACAGGTGATGTATTATTAGAGAGTGGAGAAAATCAGTTGCAAGCTATCATTCTTACTGTTTTACGGAAAGAATACATTATTTACAATTCCTTTGACTAAAATAATATATAATTTATCTGAACCTAAAAAACATTTACTCCTGCACTTAATTTTCCAAAATACCTAGTGATATAAAGATTGTATTTGAGACTGATACAAAAGTATTTATTTCTTTTGTAAGAAGGTAATTCCATCTAATTAAAAGAATGTAAATATAATTTATCAATGAACTTTACAAAACAATCATTAATACACAGCCTACTCAAAAATTAAAATAGGTGTGACAAATTATTTCATATCCTGCATTATATCTCTCCTAAGGCCTATGTAAATCAGTTTTTTATTTGTCATTAAAATTACTATTTTATTTTGAAATATGCCAAGCACTGGTTATTTAGCAAAATAGTACCTATATCTCTCAAGGTTGTTGACACGTTGTGAAGATTAGAATTAGAATTAAATTTTGGTTAATTGGGTAATAACAAAATGACTGATTTCAGAAACATCACCTTTTGCAACATTTGAGTTTCATATGAGATAATATAAGTACTAAAACATAGATCTACGAATAAGCACATAAACAACCTAAATAGATAAGAATGCTAACAACTACAAGTTCTTCCAGTGGCATGAAAACAGGAATATGTTTCTGAAAAAAAAAGAAATTACCAGAACGTCACAAAGTAGTAGGTATGAATATATGTATACGTATAACTAAAAATGTATAGCCTTTATTTGAGTGACAATCATTGAAAACGTTTTCAGAACTTAATTATCTTTCGTCGTTTTAAAAAAATATAATATCCAGCATCATACTATATATTTTTTAATGCAGTGGTGTATTTGGTAATTTTCGCTTGCAATTTTTTTAGTTTCCAAGGTATTCATATTTCGACTTACTATTATGAAAAAGCACTAAAGGCTTTATAGAAACAGATTATTGCTGCATGTTGCTAAATATACAAATGTTAATTAAGTGGAAAAATGTAATTCCAAAAGCGTTACGATATCAAATTGTTTTTTAATAATAAAATTCAAGTAATATTATTTACGTGTCCTCTAATTTGTTTGAAACTTGCAATAATGTTCTTAATAATTAATTTTCAATCCCTATATCTCGAAAATGAAATGTGTTCGCGGAACCCTGGGGTTCCCCACAACCTCTCTGAGGATTTCGCGACTCTGACAAAAATTCAAAATTTTGAAATTAACATTATCGATAGTTACTACAAAATTCAAAAAAATTTATATTCTTACTTAAAAGTAGTATTTATAATTATAAAGTAAATCAGTAAAAAAAATTTTTAGGTAGGTTGCTAAAATCGAAATGTTGGCCGCATGTTCCGCAAGTCATAAAAGTTTGAAAACCGCTGATCTCTGGCCTAGAGAAGGATTAAATTTTGGACAAATTATAATGACAAACTGAAACACAATCGAGATAAATTCAAAAAACAAAAAAGAGCAGTTAATGAAAAATGTGCATTATAAAAAAACGAGTACCTACCTACCTAATCTAGAAACAAAATTATATTTTTTTAATTTTCCTTCAGTCTAATTGAACAAAAATTTTTAAGAAATGGAGAAGAATGGCTGATTAAATTATTTGGCGAGGAACAAAGGTACAAGGATAACGGTGTAATATACAACAACTACAAAGAAAAATAGCAACACGAATAAAAATTTATCAATATGAAATTCACAGAAATAAAATGAGAAGGGGCTGGTCATGAAAGATGTAAACAAGTCTGAAAACAAAAATATCCTAAAATATTTATTTTCATGAAATTAGTAAAAGTATAAATAACAGACCAACAGTTGGAGATATTATATTCTTCGAACTTTTAGTTTCCTCTATAATTACCTAATCTGCTTAAAATTCCACCCAGAGGCGTCGAAATTAATAGATATTTAACAGGTATCAACTGCCCAAAAAGCTCGAAGTAATTGTAATGTCAACAAACAAAGTTAATTATGAATAAAAAACATCTTTGACTTATTAATTCAACAGATTTTAAACAAATTAAAAATGTATGGTACTCACCTAAACTTATCGAATTTCTCCGCAGCTCTGGACAAAACAGTTTTCTTTGAAACCATAGGACAGTCTCCTGATGAGTTGTTTTCACATCTTAATTTTTCATCTGCCACTATGGCTCTAGCAAGTTGTAGGTCACTCTCGTTCATTTTAGTTACTGATCACAACACGACAATAATTATTTTAAAAACGCAAACACGCACAACGATAATATATCTCAAACTAAAAGAAATAATAAATTATATAAGTATGTAGCTTATTAATAATAAATAGCCTTCATAAATATTTACAAGCCACGTGACCGTCGCACTTAGACAACCAACATTGCACGGTTAGTACTGCCCGAAAATAACTAAATCAAGCGTAAGGTACCAACTTTAATGATTAGTTTAAAGTGACCAATGATAATTCGTTGCGTCTACGCTCGAAATAATGCGATCGATGATTGATTGAATAGAATCTCGTGAAAAATTACACCAATCACCAGCCGGTTAAACAGAATGTTGCGTTTTAATGTAATCTTGATCTTATTGTTTTAATTTTACCGAAATTTAGCTGCCAATGTGAAGGAAATAAAATTACTGTTCCAAACGAAATTACTGTTCACGTGGCTTGTAATCATTTATGAAGGACCTGTAGCTAAAGACATATTACTGACAAGTGAGGTGTTAACACGTGTCTACACCTCAAGTCATAATACACCACGAGGAAGCTGATCATATAAGCTACTATAGTAGAGCTATTAATATTATTATAAAATATTAATAGCTCTACTACAGTGATGTTTTCAATGTACCTGTAGAAAACATATGAAAAAGTGAAAATGTGCACTTTGCTCTTCACAATAAATCTGAATAACCATATAAAATTTGTACCAGTCCAATATGTTATATTTGGAAAATGTTTAATAAAAGCTCTTGCCTATTCACCAACATTGGCAGGGATTATATAATACTAATAACATGCAGGGCCGGATTAACCTATGGTCAGGCCCGGGGCTATAAGCTCTACGTAGGCCCTCTTTCTAAATAAAAAGAAACCGATATTACATTTCAAAACCTAAACAGGTTTGTCTTTGATTCTAAAAAAAGTCACGCAATCAGCAATTTGTCGATATAAAATTTCAAAACCTAAACAAACACTTTTTGGTTTGACTCTAAAAAAAAATTGCTAGATCTTGCCGAGGCCTCCCGATCTCATGATGATCCGGCTCTGATAACATGCCTTGTATTTAAGCATATTTTGAGCTTCTGACGATACATCAGAATCTATATATCTCTAACATGTGTTAATACCTAATGTGTCCAAACCTTAATTATTTTTACAGTTAGCTTTCAATTTTTTTTCAGTTTCTTTATTAACAACTTTAGGAGGCTCAATACCGGACTGTCATGTTAAGACTGGAAGGGTCAACGAACTGAAAAATAAAATTGTTTCATTCACTGTTGCTCCAAACGAAACTCAGTATTTCAGAGTTTTTCTAATTTTTTTCCACAAAATAATATGAAAAATATGTAAAAATCATTTTTATCCACATAGTGATCTAATGTTTGCTTCTGGGATAGATGAAGCCACACCCATACAAGAGTTTTAAGATCAAGGTGATTGAATAAGACAATTATACTGGTTCCGGCCCTGACACAAATTCTCAAATTCATTTCATTCGAGAAAAAATAGATATATGTATATTCGCTTTTACTGAGCAGGGTCATTTATTGCGAGAGGTCGATTTCCTTCTTAAAATATCTTCAGACGGTTAATAAAAAAGTAGCATTCTAAATTTTTAAATAGAACAGAATCTTTAAATTTATTTATTATTGGAATTATAAAGTGCGTCCTTAAAGTAATGCATAAATTCGGTAAGGAGTCAGGTAATTTTTTTCGGGAAAAGTGCTTGGACATATCAATTTTTATTTTTAATTGTCTAGTGTTATACTGTTTTCTTATATACAGGGTGTTTCAGAAAACATGGGCCAAAGCTTGGGGGAAGATTCCCAACCTAAAAACGAGATTATTTTTTCATATCAACATGCGCCCGATTTCGCTTTGTTTCTTAGCTACAGGGTGTCAAAGTTTTAAAATGTGTTTTTCCAAAAAACTAGATTTCCACTTGGAATTAAATGAAATTTGGACAACTATTTATAACCGAATACACGTAGGTATTATTATGTTGAACATGAATTACAGGACCAGACTTACTTGCAAGCCTTTGGATTTAATCAAGGAAAAACACCCATAGATTTCTACCTCTAGGGACATGTAAAAGCGCTTGTTTATAAAACTCCTGCCACTTCAAGGGAAGATCTTTGGCAGCGTTATCAGACGCATTCGCTTTAATTCGCCGAGACATAGGGATATTTCGACGATAGAAAGACCATCAAAAAACGAATTTGGGGTTGTATTTCAGCTGAAGGTGGATACTATCAACATTTCCTGTAAAATGGTATATTATGTTTATCGAGTCGAGTTGTTTATTGTAGGTACGTTTACAATTCATAATTAATTCTAGATAAATAAATAATTTATTATTTTAATATTACATTTAAAACACCGAAAACTCGAGGGAAAACAAAAAAATAGTAAGAGTCAATCAAAATTGACCTAAAATTTAACTCATGTAATTATAAATTAGACACCTCAACGGAGAATCAATTTTTTCCCTGATTAAATCCAAGGGCTTGCAAATACCTACCTGTCTGGTCCTGAATCCATGTTCAACATAATAATACGTAGGAATGTGTATTCTGTTGTAAATAGTTGGTTGGCTTGCAAATAAGTCTGGTCCTGTAATCTATGTTCAACATAATAATACCTAGGAATGTGTATTCTGTTGTAAATAGTTGGTTGTCCAAATTTTATTTAATTTTTAAAGAAAAGTGTCCGTTTTTATACTTTACACATTCGAAAAGCTTTCTTAAAGGGCTCTGCATTAATCTCCATAACAGATATTTCCTTTTCAGAAAATTTTTGGTTTTTCTAAAACACTTTGCAGCCAAAATGGCGGTCAGTGAATGACATGTCAATGTGTTTTGCTAGTTTTTCGTGTATTTTTTGAATGTATTAATGAAAAACACAAATTTTAACAGTTGTATTTTCTTTATTTATTCTAGGAGTAAATTGGAAATAAATTTCAAAAAACTTGTATCACAATCATGTCATAATTTTTTCGAAGTTGACATATTATAAAAATAATCTTTCTGGCCCATTTTTGGAGGCAAAATGGAGGATTTGTGGTACTCTCCCAATTCTCAATTCTCTCAAATGCCTGTTGTTATCTTTTAATAAATACTTCGTATTTACATTTAATAAATATTTTTCACATTTACATGGTAACCGAAGTAGATATATGCAAATAAGTTCATTGAAAAGCCTTCAACCACTTTTCATTTAAAAAAATCATCGCAGACGTCATAGTCTTAATAGGTACTATGCGTTATCACGTATAGGTACATAAAATCTTTATAAAAAAATGGGAAATTAAAAATAATAATTGACGTTTCCTAGAGATGTAAAAAAATACCTGACTATGTTGGAGTTATTGTCATTTCATTACATTACTTCTAGTTAGTAATAGAATTCAAGCAATAAAATCACACTGGATCTTGGAATCACTGGAAGCAGTTTTAGAAAAACAATCATTTAAGTTTATTTTCATAAGTAGGTACTATAACAAACAAGTCCAACGTCAAATCTGAGTCACCCTGTCTCACACTTTTTGGAATATTCAGAAGATTCTCTATAAAATTCTTCAACACCTACACTATTAAAATATTTAGTGTACTATACATATAAATAATTGGTTTGAAATTCAAGACTTCATAGATCATACAGTACATATACCGCTACGAGTGATTTAGGTGATTATGGAAAAAATTATTTTAAAAAATGACACACTTAAAATATAAAAATATACTTATTTCGGTTACAAAAAAATACATTCCCTATTGTTTCCTCTTGCGGTTACTGTTAAGCATAAATATGTAAAATTATGTAGCATTTTGTCTATTTTCTGCTTCAGAATGTTTATTATTAAGATGAGGATATTTTTAAACTACATATTATAGGTCAAAAATTAATAAATTAGCTTTTATTGTCCCAGCAGACGTCATGTTTAGGTTTCATATAAACTTTTGACTGAACAAAAATAATAAATCGGTAAAAAAATTTCTAATTTGACTTTCACGTTCCGAATTCGAAGCAATATCTAAAAAAAATTTAGATAAAAAGGAAATATACAATTATATTCACTCACTGATACAGTAGGCAATGATAAAATACCATATTTTTGGCACTAGATAATGAACAGTAATTGTCACAATCTTATATCATGATTTCAAAATGAAAAGATTTACAGACGTATCTCTTTTAAAACAATAGTTATGACATTTTTAGATATAATTGAGAAAATGAAAAATATTGAATGTCAATTGAACGCTTGTATGTATGTATCATAAAGAATAAGACAATTGTTACTTTACATACAGAAGATAATATCGTTAATCCTTTCTGGTATTGTTGTCATTATTTAATGTTAATTATATCTAAACAAAATAAATAATTATTTTCAAAGTTCTTCTATAAAATATTTCAAATTTATATTGTTGGCCTCTGAATGTATTTTTATATTTCATTCATACTACGACTACGGAATGTTTTGGTTTTCTCGTTCCCGAGAAAACTGACCTTAAAAAAATTACACGTGAGTTGGTACTGGACAGACTGACTAATAGATTTCCTACAAGTTTCATTTAAAATAATAGTTTCAAATAAGCGGTCAACAACACGCAAATATTTTTGGAAAATATTTACATTTTAAATATTGATAAATGTTAACCTCTGCACAGCCACAGCACAGTTCTTATTATCTTCAACAAAATTAGGTACTCTTTTATCCACAGCTTTTCGAAACACAGAAATTCATGCGTATGCAAAATTAGACGACACTCCCGACACTACACACACACTTGTACTCTTTGAATACGACTATGATTGGATTCTTCTGGTGCTGGTGAACGTTGCTGTGGACGGCACGTATTCTACTAACAATAAGTGTCCTCTCGCCATTTGGATCTAAAACTTGAAAGCCTGACCATGAGAATCGCCGAGGAAAACACTTTAGTTATGAACTTGATCTACAATTACCAACAATTAATAACAATTAATAGAAAGATAACAATTTTCACCGACAGGGAAATTGAAATATTATGTCTTTAAAATATAACGTGAGAATAATGTCTCTCATTAAATTTGTCTATACAGGATGTCCGAAGATGAATGGGCCATACCTCAAAGGTCCTTCCTCATCCTAGGATGAATATAACGCGATTATATTTCAATGATAAAATAGTAAGCATTAGAGGCATACATAAATCACCGTTATAACAGTAGTCACAATATCAATTTCGTGTATTACTGATGCAATCAACAGTTACATTAAATTTTTAGTCTATTGATACGAGTTTCTTAATAATTTGGCACCTCAAATATTTCGATTAAGTCAGTTTCATTAATTCAGTTTCAAAGTTTCAATGTCATCTCTCTAAAAACTTTCTACGAGTTTCATTTATTTCTTCTTGGGACATCTTACGAACTAGGGACACAGATTTGCTATGTATATCAGTGCCTTTATGCGACTATATTGCACAAAAATATCTCCCATTGTTTTTAAAAATGAGCCATGGCTCTAAACTATATTCTTAGGTACTACTATATACAAGGTGCGACCCAAAGTAAACAATAACAAAAAGTTTTTTTGGCAAAACCGATTTATTTTATTCAAAATAGCCCCCTTCCGACTCAATACAGCGATTGGCACGGTTTAAAAGCATGTCGAATGAGTGTTTTGGATCATCGGTCGGGATGTCCTTCAGGATGTTGGTACAAGCCTTTTGGATGGCTTCTACGCCCACAAAACCCTTTCCTTCATTGGCAAATGTATTTTTCCAAAAAGGTAAAAGACGCGCAGTGTCAAATCAGGCGTATACCAAGAATGGTTGATACTTAAAACACGATTTTTAGTAAAAAAAAAAAAAATCGGTCACAACTGTCGATCGATGAGATGGCGCATAATCGTGCAACAAACGCCAATCTGTATTATATTCTTACCGAATACGATAAATACGATGCACCAAACGCTATAATGCCCTTGGAATCGTAAAAGCAAATCAACATTGTCTTCTCCGAACGAGATTTTTTGGATTTTGGTTTATCTGGTGCCTTCCACTCGGCACTTTGGTGCTTGATTTCTCGATCATATTGAAAACACCACGTTTCATCACCGATCACTGCGCACTATGCATGAAATAATATTTCGTTACTTACGAAATCGAATAAGTATGCTAATATGTAGAAAAGAATATAATTGTAGTATGGCGAGATTATTTAGAAAAAATAATAATGTACATTGAAAATAAAAATTTATTATTTCGATGAAACATAAATAAATGAAGAGAATACATAGGTTTTCAAAATTTGGTAAGATTTAAAAATCAACAGCAGACGAAAAGGATTTTTCCTCTGGGAAAGAAGAGCTAGAAATAATAAATTTCAGAAATGGATGCGGATTTTTTGATAACTTGTTCGAGTCATGATGAACATGAGATTACCATGAGGATACGGACAGTGGAGTATTTGAAAAACATTTTAGAGCAGCGAGGGCGCTGATAATGCGCTTTACCATAGTCAACAAATAGGAAAATTGCATGGAGAAAAGGTGAAATCATGAAATGGTTGAATGGAAAATATACCTGTTATGAAGACACGAAGTTAAAAGTACAATTATTATTAGCAATTGCACAAAAAGAAAAACCCAAGTACATGAAATATGTAATGGATAAAATTGTTACAGCACGTGATGTTACACTTCTTCGATTGCCAGAACTTTATATGGCACGAAACAACACAACTCTTAAATTAGTGGATCTAAAAATAATTCTGCAGGAATTAATTGGGTAAAAGTGCGATCTCTATACAAGAGTTGAGGTTTGTTGATAACGATTATGTTTCGAGTTTTGGTACCCTCCAAAATGATACGCCCATGGAATTACATTCCCCAGAGGATTACTGATCCTCAAAACAAAAATCTTAGCAACTTTTATGCTTATGTAAGTAATAAGCCGATATTTGTAAAAATTCATTGAAATATCTAAAAAAACTTAACAAAAAAGGTACAAAGATAACTTAATATAGGTACAACGGTTTATTTTCAATTAAAAAAGCTACTTTGAAATTCAGTTGCTTTCGGACACACTGCATAAAAGAAAAATATATATAAAGAATAGGTATATCTATATCACCATCCATCAGAGTAATGACAGAAATTATTTTTTTATGGTATAGATAACTTTAATTGAAAATGCATGTATATTATACAGACAAATAATAAATACTCCAGATAAATTAAAAGCACACCATACTATTTTTATTTCGTATGTACCTGTTATCCTTTCACATCGGTACACGAGATGTTGCAATAGTACTCCGACCAATTATACATTATTATCATTCGCTGAACAAAAATAGAAAAATAATACAAAACATGGTTCGCTTTCGAATTAGGCTTTTGATGTTAAACAGTTCATAAAAAAATCCTTGTGGTATCCACACCTCTAGTGGGATGAACATTATCCAAGATAAATGAAGCTCATTTAACACTCTCTATGGACACTCTGTGCTGCGGACACTCTCTCTGTGGACTTTCTCTGTGGACACTCTCTGTAGACGCAACATGTGTGAAATTGGACTTCCCACTATAAATGTATATTTAAGCATTGATCTCACAAACGTAGTAAATAGAGTAGTAAATAGAGAATTAAGAGTTTCCAATAAAATGCCTCGCATTACGTATTAGAAAACCAAGATTATTTTGTGCATTTTGTGCATTCGAATTGACATTTTGAATATATAAATTAAAGGAAAATTTAGTAGTGATATAGTTAATAAAAATGATGAAGAGTAGTGATCCGAGAATCGAGCCTTGAGGAACCCTTGAAATCTGAGAAAAATTAGATTATTAAATAAGTATGACTGAAACATAAAGATTAAATTGTCAGTCAAACCACTATTAACCGATTTACGCAATAATCGACCACGGTCAAACGCCTTTGAAAAGTCAGTGTAGATAACGTCGATCAAGAGCTTAACTAATAAATTTAGTCATACATACTAAATTAGTTTCGGTAGATCGGCCTGTTACGAAAGCATGCTGTTCAAGTATAGTAACATTACTGACATGTCGCGAGTAAACTGTGAATCAATATTTCCAATGTTTTGAAAAATTGCTTAAGGTATTAATTGGTCTATAATAAATTATATCATCTTTTGAGCCTTTTTAAACGATTCTGCAGATTTTCCGTAAGAGAAAATTGAAGTATACAAAATTATATTATACATTATACACGATGATTCATAGACGAAGATACTACAGTCCCTTTTAAGAAAGCTGGAATAAGGTCAGGTCCAGTGGTAAGATTAGACTTAATTTAAGTAATGCCAATACTTTATCAGTGGTACATCTTTTCCTATTCAATATATTTAAAATATTATTATTTAAAAGAGAGGCATTCTCGAGGTCAAAAGTAGGTAGGTACTCAACTCAATTTAAAATCCAGAACAAAAAACAAAAAAATTATCCGCAACCAAGGCTCTTTTATAGAGCAATCATTATGTCACAAAGTCGAAATACTTCTCTTGGCATTCTAAAAATTTAGGATTACCCAGATTCAATATTAATACTGTAACGAAATTCGCTCTAGTGTGCTTTGTTATTACTTATTTACTTATTATTTACTTATTTACTTATTTACTTATTTGTTTCATGATGCTTCTAGAATTTGTTCTATTTCTTTCTATTATTTTTTAAAAGCTTATAGATTGTTCTATACTATTCTTAGAAACCTATAGGAATATACAGGGTGTAACAAAAATAAGGTTACAAACAGATAGAACCCTTAAAATTAGTAGGGGTACTTCATATACTTCTTTTTTTAATATTTTGAAAATGGTAGGACGGAATAATCCTAAATTTGGTACGAATACTACACTACATACTCCTCATAACCTAAAACCTTCAATAATTAAGAGTGTAATTCAGGTGCGGAAATATGGAGAAGGTGGACCTCTTTTTTCTTAGATATTTCTACTCAACTGACTTTAAAAAAAATTTAGAGCAGAAAGTGTAACTTCACTCTTTTTCGGGCGAGCCTTCGTTCTCCAGTTATTTGATGTATCTACCATGAAAAGACCAGTTTTGCTTCAGAACATTTCTAAGAAAAAGCTTATGTCTTATTCGTAGATTACTTATAACATTTATGCTATTAACAAAATATCACATAATAAAATGAAACAGACTCACTAACACAAACTAATACTGTTTTGTATTATAACAAATGTTTAAAATACCCTCCTCTAAATTCAATACACGCTCGGGCACGACGAATCGTAAGCTTTGTTGTACAGCAGTCGGAAACTATCAGCAACTGTATGACACATGCGTGACAGGTCAATAGCGTTCGCACAGCGATAATCCGTGACTCCTGACTAAAAATTTGATGTTCGCAGAACAAAACTTATGAGTTGTGGAACCATCAAAATAATCCGCTGACTCCCAACAAATTTTCGGTTTCGAACATGCGCACTATGGGCACTCTTGAACTAGCGCTGTTCTATGCTGTCAAGTACAAGAGAATAACATAATTAATAATTTTAATACGTTTAATTATAATATAAAATCGAAGTAACAAACCAACAGACGATGAATCTGTTCAAAGTAAGTCGTAAAACAACAATGATGTAATAAATCTTGGGTTAGCCGTTTGTTGAATAAATCATCTGCAGACGTGAAAGCTTTAACTCGTTGTAAATGATCAGGGTAAAGGAGCTGCTCCCAAGTGGTCATTTGGTTAGTATTAAATTGTCTGGCTAATTGCCGAGTACTGACATTTGGATTTCTACCAACAGCTTCCAAAATAAATTATTCAACCTCAACTGTAGGAGCTAGGGGCTCTTCGTGTTCTTCCTCTTCCTGGTAATGGAGCAATCACTGTACCTGTTTCTGCCAGATGATGAAATAGTGAAGCTAATAGTTTATGACTTGGCTGTTGTGGATCTGGATAAACTTGTTGATAAAGCCTAGTAGCTTCGCCATCATTACCATTGGCGCGATCGTTCATAAAAACTATCTCTGCCTTTGACTTGACAGTAGGTCACTTGATTCTGAAGAAAAATATATGAGTTTTATTGTATTAATAGGGCAATCAATAGCATTAAATCAGTGATTTTGTGACAAAAGTACTAGTAGCAAATGGACTGTGCCATTATATAAAAGACAGTCTGTAGATATATGCTTACATGGTTCCTACTCCAATTTACCATTAATTAATTTTATATAAACATTTTTATGAAAAAGATGAATTTTTTTAGTTTTTTGCTACTACTAACGAAGCAATCTGAATGCTATAGAAAGACAATATTCGTAGAGAATCGAAATACGAATAAAACGAGAGGTCGATCGATCCGATTGGATAATTAGAAACGAGAAAGTAGAAGTATAAAGTGGCACCTTTTTTCAAAATAGCCTTTATACATAATTAAATGCCTTATGAACTCTAAACCTTAGAGATGATATTTTCCCTAATTCTTTCTTTATGTACGTTATAAATATTTATTCAAACATTTCAGAAATAAATACCTACTTACCGTTACAATTTATTTGGATGGTTTAAATAATGTAATATTTGATACACGAGTAAGTACCTGGGTACATTAGTGTCTTGACATATCAAAAATTTCAATAACACTTTAAATAACTAACTAATTAGATATATTTATATAAACTACATTTGTTATATAAATTTCCCACAGAGTACATATAAAAATAAAAACATTTTCAAGGGTTCAATGTTGACACGTTATTGTTCATTTCTTGTATAATGTTACACAAACAGTCGGGGTTATCACAGGTTGGATCATCAAGGTTACCCTTCGTCTCAATTTTTTTTTCTAAAAAATAAGGTAAGAGATAATGATTGCGGATTTTGAAAAAAAGTTATAAAACTGTGTTAGAACATTTTGCCTCTACGAAATTAGCTGTTAGATAACTGTCTTCGATCTTTCAGTTCGCAAATAACGAAATAGTCCCTGTTACACTTATCTTTGCATTCAGTTTTTTAAATCATATTTTTGTGGAAAAATGGAACAAATCTCTCAATGGTGTTAATTTGCATACAATTTTCAATAATGTTTCACCATCTCGCTGAAAAGCAAAATTTATTTTTGAAAAACGTTTCTATAAACTAATTGAGAAAAACTTAGTTGATTTGCATAAACATATATTTGTATACTGTATATTTATTTTACAAAGGACAAAATTCTTACAGACAGAAAAATTGCACCACTGAGCCAGGGATATACCTTACGTTCATCTTGATTTAACAAAAATGGTTTGACTTGAATTACATGACCAAATACGGTTATTTGAAAAGAACAAAGATTTAGAAGTACGTATCAATATTTATTACCATCGTAATGTTCTTCTTCTTTATTCTTGTCTCTGTCTCTGCTTCTTTCCCTATCTCGATCTTTATCTCTGTCTCTCTCAGATTTTGACTGTTCGTTGGAGCTACTTGGACTCACTTCTTTAGGTTCGCTGCTACCATGTCCGTTACTCCATTCTCTTTCTTCTGTTCGTTTCCTTCCTCTCCTCCTCCTCTTCTTCTTCCTCCTTCTCCTTCCTCTATCAGACGGCTCAGGAGTTCCTAGATAAAACCACAATCAAATTATAGAGAGAAGATCATTTTAATAGTACATTGTGTAACGAGTGGGGAAAAGTTGCCAATAGCGCCACGAGGACGCAGTTGACGCACGAGCGAAGCGAGTGCGGAAAGCGCCCAAGTGGCGCTATGGCAACTTTTCCGAACGAGTTGCACATACTATTTTCTATCACGCGAGCTCGCTATGGGACCTATAGTGTAGGGGGTTAGGTGCACTGGAAAGTGCTAGATAGTACAACAGGAGCCTTGCGCTATGAAAATAACATCACGCTGTTGTACTATCTAGCACTTTCCGTGCATCTAACCCCCTACATTATAGGTCCCATAACGACTCGCACTTGTGATAGAAAACTAATTATATCATCTTCTTTTCATCCCTATACCCTACAAATCCTAATCTATGGTGGTTTCATGTACAGCTGTGCACCATAAAACTTATTAATATAAAATACCGAAATGTTGCATCATGCGAGAAAATATTTACACTGTAAAAGCGTTGGAAACATTATTTGTTTACAACTATATATAGAATACAGGGACATCGTGTATGCGTTCGTACCAGAGATACTGTCAGAAGCAGATCCGCTTGCAGTAGCATCCTCATCGGCGCTGCTCCTCCTTCTCTTCCTCCTACGCTTACTTCTCTTGCGGCGCCTTTTACCTCTTTTATGTTCCCTTACGGGATGTTCTCTCTTCTTTAACTTTTGAAAATTCTTGAATATGGCATAGTCCTTTGAGTCCAAGCCCAATCTGAATTTGCCTCCTTTCTGTTTAATGAGACCCGTATGAACGCCGTGCCTCAGGGCTTTTTTGATGTGTACCACTGGGTTTCTGAACGTCATCTTGTTGGCGCTGAGGAGACATTGCACCTGGTCGATTATTCGCTTTTGGGTTGAGCCTCTTCCTTCCTTAAGGTTAGCTATGGCCTCCATGACCGCAGTCAAGAGGCGTGGTTGGTTCCCGGTTTTCGCCATCACCTCTGGTGCTGAACGATACTTTCCCTGACTCCCACCTATGATTTTTTGTACTAAAAATGAAAAATAATACTGGTGTTAAAATAAAGATGTGAAACTTGTTGGGTGTAGTTAGATTTAAAATACTGAAAAAATTAGCCTCATTTTTTAATCACAATGATGTATATGTACATTAACATTAGCAGCTAGTTTCACAATCATTAGTGAACCACTGGTTAAAAATTCACCAAAAATTAAAAATATTTGTTTCGTCTGGTTAACTTCAAACTCTTTATGTTACTGTTACTTGAGCTATTGGTTAATTAACAGTTAGATAGGTATGGATTAAAGAGGTAACAGCATATACCTAGTACTTAGTTAAGATTAGCTAGTCGAAGACTTCAACTTTTCGAGGTAAACCAAATTTATTTGAAGAATACGATTAAAGGACACAGACAGTTGAAAAAGAGATTATTTTTCATCTTACCGAAACTTTATGGTTACGTTTGTAACCATTGTTAAATGTACGCAGGGGCTTGATTTTTGAAAACAGGAGAACTGATTCTCCAGAGAAAAAATTCACCTGACAAATTTCTCTTAAAAACTTAAACACTTATTTTTGAACGTTGAAGGAATCCAATTCTCTAGAGAAATTAATTTATGCCGTATGTCGAGGATATATTTGCAACTGACCAATCAGCGGGCAGAGTTTTCTTCAATATTTCAGTGCCATTATTGGCGACCCTGATGTTTAGTCACTTGATTTGATTTTTTAGTTTGTTTTGTAAATGTCATTATATTCGTCAGGGAGACTAGACATCTCCGTGATATTTGTAGTAATTTAATATAACTTCAATTTGAATAGAAGTATATTTGAAAACACAAAAAATTTAATATTATTATAATTATGATGAAGCGTTCGTTCACGTCGAAAGCGCAAAAAAGAAATTAATATGCTTAGAAACAACGAAGAACTTTTTAAAATGAAAGTTTTCTTCTACTTTCACTCACAAAAAGGCCCAAAAACAGTGGTCAGATATTGCTTAAACTTTAAATGGTTTAATTAATGTTGTCGCGGATGGTTTACAATTTCTGCAGCTTGCAAATTATTCATTATATTTAGAATTAATAATAAATTATTTGGATCCATTACAAATTTCAAATGATTACGCACCTTCGAACAGCGAATGAATGAAGTGACTTTTCGCGCATGAGCATGAGATGACATTTGGATTCAAACTATTCGGAGAAAACGCCAATTCCCCCGACAAAACCCTGTGGAATTATTTCTCTTGATATCTAGAGAAAATATTCCACAAGAAAATTTCAAAAATCACATTATCTGTGTGTCAAGAGAAAATGACGTAATTTTCTCTAATGAACTAATTCTCCTGTTTTCAAAAATCAAGCCCCAGGTGTTTATTTCTGTTTTATTTATGTAGGAAAGACTATCTCAGTTTCAGCCAGCAACTACTTTTGACTAATTCCTGAAAAGAACGCGTGGGTAATACAACAAACTGCTAGTAGAGTTGCGATAGCAAATGTATGCCCAAATACGAGTAAATGAAATTCGTTGAAAATTTTTAGATAGACAACGTTGTCAATGAATTGTACATGCATTATTTGAAGTGTCAAATTATCAAGAAACTCATAATGACAGATTAATTTAAGCTCAACCCGTTGGTTGGATTTCTAATACGAGTAAATGAAACTAATATCGTAAAACACTGTAACTATTAGGTTGTAATTCAATTTTATAGCAATATTTTCAAGTATCACTAATTTTCATAGCACTGACAAACACATTCACGATTCATATTACGTTAATTTAGCTTTTATGTATCAATGGTGAGTTTATAAAGAAACTCTTAGTCCTAAATTGTTAAGATTAAAAGTTAGGCCAAGTTTTTATAAATTGGATGAAAATTTTGGTGTTAAGACTAGGACTAAGGCTTAAGATTAAGGGTAAAATTGTAGATAAGTTTTTTACTTTTTTATACCTTACAAAATTTTCAAAATTAAATAGTTTGTTTTTATGCACGCAATAAATTATATAGGTTAATAGGTACATTTTGGATCATCTATGTATGTTATTTATTTAATGTCATTACAAACGTCAAGGTCACCCTGTATATATTTATATTTTTAATTATTCTCTACTTATTTTTCTTTATTTATTTAAAAAAAATTCAGTATTTACTTAACTATACTCAACAAAATTCCTAAAAACCCTCAAAATAACTTTTATCTTTTGGTTTCAGATGAAGTCTAATTATTTCTTACTGACTTACCTACAGCGGACGTCTGATGAAGTCAAATCCACGTTCAGTACATTATTGGGTTTATAAAATCAATTAATGTTCAGTAAATCATAAACTTTTGGATTTTCTTGAAAACACAAAAATTACTTATTTAATTTTGACATGGCGATTAAAAACAAAATAAACAAATTTTCTGTTACCTTGTTACTAAGGTTTACAAGATTCATAATAACGGACTACTGGAATAGATGACATTAATTATCAAAGGGAACGCGATTTGTAAATAACTTTTAGGTAACGCCAAACTCCGAAAAATATCCATACATTTAGCGACAGCTTAGTGATAATAGACAATAGACGGTACTAAAAACATGAAAAGGGACATAAAACAGTAAAATATATATAAAATAAGTTACCCAAATTAGGCCCAGGGCCTAAAAAGACCCATATTTATGTCTAAAAAAATCGCTTAACTATGATCATGATTAAAAAATGCGTACTTTTTCTTAAGATTCTTGTGGACCTTTTTAGAAAATTCGTTTCGTCGACATTGTATCGGTTACACAATTTTTACATATTAACCGATTGAACTTCAAAGGAAATCTGCTAGAAAACATATTCCAACAGGTTCTTAGAGTATTAAAATTATAAAACCTGTTTCTCGTTAACCAATGTTTGAGTAAAGATGAATAAGAAATATAAGCTAAAAATTAAAGGCAATAGAGAACTAGTTTTAATTCATTGGTCTCTTTTGGAACCGCTTAGTATCCAAAAGGATTAATTTAGGACAGAGAATAAACAAAGTAGAGCTATTGAAACAAATTTAGCATTAATTTTTGGCCTAAAACATTTAAGGGGGCTTAAAAATGCAAAATTAATAAAATATTGTTTTTTAAAGTACCATAATGCAGTTTAGGTAGGAAAGTTTATATTATCCATAGCTATGCATAACCTTCACATCTACCAATTTTAATCCAATAATTAATTAAATAATTTAATAGTTAATATTAAACATATTTTACATTTATCAAATTTTCACTTAATAAATTGTAGAATTCAAATAACTGTGATAAATATAGTAAATATTTGCAATAAATTGTTAAATTTTCTGGCAAAACGTAAAGCTGACATCAAAACCGAATATGTCTAGCAATCAAGGAACTGAAAGGAAATAAAGAAATTTCTAAACCAGTGTCCAACAGAAGGAATACAACTCTTATCTTGGGTACTACAAGGTACATATCCTAGTTGAGAACGAGGTATACAAAGGATCAAGAACAATCTAATCAAGAAAGTTGAGAATGTAACGTTCTCAAGAGACTATATAAAATCATTATTTCGATTGATTCAAGAACACCTTTACTTTGGGGCATTCCAAAGGCTCACAAGTAAAACGTATCACTCTAAAACCTAACCAATAGTGCGTGCAATGTCTCAGACACTCCCCTACTCGGGGACCGCCTAGCCCTAACCGGGTGTCTTGGCCGGTAGATTTCGATCTGCCGAGGTAAGCATCACGGACGCAGGCTGGAATTTGAATGGGTGACCTAAGGCAGGCTAACCTAACCTAACCTAACCTAACCTAAGGCAGGCTCGGCGACGTGGCTGTGGCAGCCTACCAGAGACCTGGGTCGCGCAACATTTTCCGCATGCGTGTGGTCCCCGATAAATGGTAATGAGAACAGAGCAAAGAAAATCTCTGTAACTCAAGACCATGCTATCATACATAGACTGTACGAGACTTTGCCACCAAGCCACCCGTGTAGTAAATAGGATAGTTTGAAGAAAAGTACTCGAGTAATGAAGGAGGGTGTATGTATGTCCAAATGATATCCTAGTAGGTTTTGACATGTCGCTGTTCACAAAATTGCTAATTAAAAAGTTTTGTAAGAACTTCATCGAAAATTTATCGCAGAAAACAAGGATGATAATTAGTAGATTTAGTTGGCCTCATGGCCCTACTAAACATAACAAACGCGACACTCAGACTAAGACACTTCCCTACCCGCTGGAAAACAGCAAACATAATCCTTATCCCAAAACCCAACAAAGATCACACCATCCCATCCAACTACCGGCCCATTAGCCTGCTCCCGGCTATGAGCAAAGTGGTAGAAAAAATTATCCTAACCCGTCTAAGAACCCACTCCCAAGAACTGCAAGTCATTCCAGACGAGCAGTTCGCCTTCCGACCCAATCACTCCACTGAACTCCAAATCCTTCGCCTTACCGAGCACATCACGGCGGCCTTCAACAGGGGACAGTACACTGGTGCTGTCTTCCTGGACGTCGCAAAGGCCTTCGATACGGTTTGGCATGAAGGCCTACTGATGAAAATGCTCACCAACCAATATCCCATATCCTTTACCAAACTCATAAAATCCTACCTACACCACCGAAAATTCCGCATCCAAATCCAAGATTCCCTTTCCACCACCCGTCCCATGGAGGCCGGTGTCCCCCAGGGCACCGTCCTGTCCCCACACCTATACACCATTTACAACTCCGACATCCCACATCCCCCCAACACCAACATATACTTATACGCCGACGACCTGACAATCACATCCCAATCCGTAGATCCTAGATATTCCGTCTCCCTCCTCCAAAACTCCTTAGACCAACTTGAAACCTGGTGCAACAGGTGGAAAGTCAAAATTAATCCCAACAAAAGTTCGGCTATCCTTTTTACCAAACGAAAAATCCCACAAAACCTCGACAGACTGACACTATCCCAGGAACCTATCTCCTGGAATCGACAAACACGATACCTGGGCGTGACGATGGACCAGCGTCTCACGTGGAAACCGCACATCGTGGAGACGGTGGCGCGAGCGAAGACCACCAGGGCTAGGCTCTATCCCTTACTCAAAGGTGGAAACACCCTCAGTTTAAGGAATAAGCGAACGCTTATCAAGGTGGTACTTCAACCGCAGCTAACCTACGCCTCCACGGCGTGGGGTCACGCGGCAAAAAGCCACTTAAAGTCATTACAGGCTGTGGAAAACATAGCCCTCCGCACGGCCACCGACGCGCCCTGGTACGTAAGAAACACTGACATATTACGAGACTTACAATACACAAACGCTACACAGACAATAAGACAAAACGCGGAGAAACGATTTGACGTAGCCGCTAGACATGACAATCCCCTCCTCAGGCAAGCCGTTGACTACGTACCCGACGTGACCGACAAACACAAAAGACCTAGACACCAACTTTTTGACCCTGGGTGACCACCCCAATGACCCCCCCCCTGCCCGCTAACCTTTTCTGTTTCAGAGACAGCCAGGATCAAGAAACGAAGACAACGACACACACACACACACACACACACCCCCCATACCCTCCTTAACCCTCCCCTCCCGCGCTAGCCTAAGGGCCACCTTAGCAAAGCGCATCCCAGGCTGCATAGCCGCACTACCCTACCCAACCATACCACACATAAACATGACACTACCCCCGGGGTTTACACAGACGAGCCGGCGAAGCAAGAAGAGCGCCAGAAGAAAGGGCCCTAGCCGGCGGGGCCCAGCCAGGACAAAAGGAGGTCCCACAAAGCGCCTACACCGGCCGCATTTGCGGTCGGGGTAGACGACGGATGGGGCCCACCTACGAAGGCTGTCCAGGCCTACACGAGATGAGGCAGGATAAAGAGGGATAATCCCCCTCGATCCCAAATCATTGAGGCCAATTTCTAGCCATAGAATAATGGCGAGTAGATTTAGCAAAAGTATACACTACATTAACCATCCTCCTTTAAGAATCAATTTTATGATCAAACTGACGGAGCAGCTGTAGATTCACCCAACTCAGCTCTGATAAATATTACCTCCATTTAAGAATAAATCCAAGGACTCAGTAACTAAAGTCAAAGAATTGGTCTAGATATGTTGACGATACATTTATTATCTGGCCTCATGGATACAACAACATAGAAGGTTTGCTGAACCACATCAATAGAATTTATCCTGACATCAGCTTCACCGTGGAAATTTAAGAGAAAACTACCTTTCCGTTCCTATATTATATATATTGCCAAGAGAAAACCAAACGGCACAATGTTGACAGAAAGCCAACCCACACGACGCTGAATCTCATGACCACTCAGCCCAGGAACAAAGTATGCTTAACACATTAGTACATCGCTTAGGGACCATCTATGAGACAGAACACTTAAGTGAGGAATTACGACATGCCCTTAACGGAAATGAATACATGAACAGGAATATTGATCTATCCATCAGAAGGATATCTAAGGAAAAGGAAAATGAGATGACACGATTTTCCTTTGATAAAAGGCCGACAATTTTTTGCTCTACTTTGCATCGTATACGATCCTACTATAGCTAATACCAGAATTATGGTGAGAGGAAGAAGATTTTGGCCAAGGCTCTGGAATAAAAGGCAGAAAAATCGAGATATTTTCAATAGGGACGAGGCTTAGAGCTGTTTGGAATTTATAAACGATTTGTCTGAAAAAATCAAGAACCGGAATGACACAGGCCAATGACTATAAACCAAGCTCCGGAATGCTATGGACCACAGCAAATATTTTTAATTTAATCTTCAAGTTTTGTTTTTTTCTGAAAAAGCGTATGATATGTCTCTCAAATAAAAATAATAGTAGCTATTTTAATTAATTACATTTCATTTTATCATTTTGAGATATTTTTTTTAATTCACATCGATATTACAGTATAAAAATAACGGGTTATCCATTTTCTCCTTGGGAAAGTAAAGTTTAAAAAAACACACTGAATATTTAAATTTCGATAGAACTTTTATTTCATAATAAAGTTTGGACTATGCCATTATGCGTGAAAAACAATATCATTCAAATGACCTCCACGGAACCGTTTGCAGGACTCAATCTTTTTGAGGTTTTTTCGAAGACTTTTTTACACAATTCGGGCAATAATTCGGCCATAACTTGATATATCTCGTCCTTCAATTACTCCAAAGTTGTGGGATTGTTCGCATAACCACGGTCTTTCGCATAGCCCCACAAAGAGAAATCCAAAGGCGTTAAATCGTAGGATTTTGGTGGCCCAGCCACATCGCCGAATCTCGAAATTACGCGTCCTAGGAATTTCTCGCGCAATAGAGCCATAATTGGCCGCGTTGTGTGGCATGTGGCCCCATTTTGTTGAAACCACATATCGTCCAGATCAAAATCTTCAATTTCAGGCTAAAAAAAGTCGATGATCATGGCGCCACAATGTGCCGTATGACAGGCCCAAATGCTGAGCTCGACTTGAAGTCGAAAGATTCGGGTCATCGTTAACACTTTCATTCACAGCGGCTATGTTTTCGATTGAACGGGCAAAACGATGATGCACAGGTCTTACGATGTCTGTT